>NW_026889768.1:1000000-1022500 GCF_033153115.1 Saccostrea echinata
ATAATTATATCAGCATATGAAGTTTGATAAATATATCTTGAATTGTTTATTCAAATCTGATCTAGACACTAATTTAAGAAAATTAAGGTCAAGGTCAAAGGAAAATTCAAGGTAAAAAATTTTGATGCAGTTGAAAAGCTTACATCAGTATGTATCAGCATATGACGTTTTATTGAAGTCGGACATGACAAACACTATATGCCTTGGCCATATTCATGGCAGGGCATAAAAAACTTGAATCTACACTATATGAGGATGTTTCCATATCAAAATGACTAACAAGCAAATTCAAAGAATTGTGGTCCCCTGCTTTCCGTGTCCTAGTGGATGGGATGCCATTATTTATGACATATTGTTTCAAATATGCACGCCCTATCATATGTCATTCAAAAGTAATCACTAAAGTTAAAATTTTTGAAAATTAGGTAAAACATCAAGGTCAAGGGGTAAAAAATCATAGCATGCTTGGAAACATCTTGTTACAGGTAATGTACATGTCAAATATAAAAGTCCTATCTCTTCTCAATCAAAAGTTATAAGGAAATATAACATTTTTGAAAAGTAGATTAAACTTCAAGGTCAATGTCACAGAGTCAAAAGTCATGATATATTTAGAAAGGTCTTGTCACAGGTAATATACATGTATAATATGAACGCCCTATCCTTTCTCTTTCAAAATGATCATTTGAAATAATGTTAAATTTTTTGAAAAGTAGGTCAAACTTCAAGGTCAAGGTCATGGGTTCAAAAATCATGGTATGTTTAGAAAGTTCTTGTAGGTAATGTACATGTGAAATATGAAATCCCTATCTCTTATTATTCAGAAGTTATGACCAAGGTTAAATTTATTGTGACAGACGGACAGACTGACAGACAAATGAGATTTAATGTCCCCTAGGTCCCTTTTGTGAAAACGGACGACAATAATGCCCTTGCTATTCATGAGAAGAAGATTTATGATGGAAAAAATCCCCTGCATTTTTCTATGTAAATCATTGGATCCCCATATGTGGCCCCATCCTACCCCAGTGGGTCATAATTTTAACAAATTTGAAGCTACACTGTCTATGTAAAGAAAGTTTCAACTTTTTGGGCCCAGTCAGTGGTTCTTGATAAGACTTTTTTAAAATGATACCACCAAATTTTCACTAATTCTTGATTATCCCCCCTTGAAAGAGGGTGTGACCCTTCACTTGAACAAACTTGAATCCCCTTTACCCAAAGATGCTTTGTGGCTGGGTTGGTTGAAATTGGCCCGGCGGTTCTAGTGAAAAAGACAAAAATGTGAAAAGTTTACAGGCGGACAGATGAATGACAAACAAAATGTGATCAGAAAACCAGAAAAACTCAAGTGAGCTAAAAACTGATGATCACAAGTACTTGGAAAGAGTTACAGTATTTGAAAAGCAGTTTTTTTTTCATGCATTAATTGTTTTCAGAAGCTGAAAAGGTATGACTTGTATCCATGTTGAAAAAACTTCACATTTCAGAAAACAGTACGATTTAAAATAGTTAATCAAGGTGCTTTGAGTAGCAAAATAAGCTAAACTGGTATAGCTAATTCAACCACAGAGCTTAGTGAATTTTAAAATGCACAACCTTTTCAACTCTTAATCATTCTTAAAATATTTATATCATCATTTCTGATTCAAGGGAGAACTAGAGATATGATCAGAAGTATATCTGTTGACTAATAAACATGTACATGTATATTGTGTTTTTTAAGTCATTAATGTTTGTTTGTTGTTAAATGTCCCTCTTGGGAATTTTTCACTCATGCGGAGACACCACCACTTAAAAATAATGAAGACGTACAAGTCGGATTTAAGGTTAACATTCATTTTAGGAATTTTCAACAATTAATTAAGACGTAAAGAGATAACTCCTTCCCCTTGCCCCTTCCCCTTCCCAGTTTGTTCATGTATGCAAACTAGTCTAATACTTTGGTTTGACATAAAAAAAAATGTGAATACATACAAATAGTTTAATGGTCCATCTCTTTGAATGATTTTCATTCCTAATTCTAGGTTGACCCAAATTCATGAATGAATTAAATGTCAAGTAATCTTATCATTGATGCACTTCTATTTAATTTGATGTAGTCATATTATGAACAAGAGAGTGGGGATGACCTCAAGGGTTCATAACCTTAAACCATTAGATGTACATAACATAATAACACAAGAAACAAAATTATGTCTAGTCAAATGGAAAAATTTTCTACTATTTAGGAGTCGCATGATCATTTGTCATTTCAGGGACAGGGAGCGGCTAGGGAGATTGGAACCCCCCCCCCCCCCCCCTGGAATTCTGGAATTTGCAGAGTTATTTAAATAGGACTATATACTGATTTACAGAAGCAAATAAAAAATGACTTTGGATGCCCTCCCCCTTTAAAAACATGAACCCCACCATCATTGTTTTTATTTTGTTTGTTTGTTTGTTTTTTTTTTTTTTTTGCTCCTCAGGAAATTCTGGGCTGGAATTTTTTTGGACCGAGGTGTGGACCCCCCCTCCCCCCCCCCCCCCCCCGGAAAAAAATTCCCGGATCTATGCCTGTAACTGAATGTAATGTCGACAACGGGAGATAACTCTTCAGAATGTGAAATTCGTCTATTGTGGCATCGATGATCCACTCTCTACAATCGGCTCATACATTCAGTGTCTGAGAGAGAAACGAACGACAACTCTGCATAGGAGATTGCCGATGATCTTTGATCCTTTTTAAACTTTAACCTAACCATTTGCATTTCGGTTTATTTTACCCCAATCTATACTTAAACTTGTACTTACCGACTGTCATAGGTCCTGTCAACTTCATGAAATATAATCCAATTAAAACACAAAATGAATTAATTTCCACTGATATACATGTAACACTGCACCATGTCACATGGCATGTGCAATCTAAAAATGATAATGGTAAAACTAGTACTAGTATTGGTAGGGTGACGCAAGCCCAATGTGATGTAGAAATTTTCAAAAAGGTGTTCACATACATGTACAGTACAAATTTTAAATTATCATAACAAACGATGTTTTAACATAACTTTGCCATCTAGGCCTATTTCCAAAAACAGGCAAATTGTGTGTGTGTGTATGGGGGGGGGGGACACATATAAATTGATTGGGTATGGCTTTTCAAGGAGGTTTTTGCCTAATCAAATACTAAAAAAAGTTTGCACATTTTGATAAATTCATCAAAAACGCTTTGTACTAAAATAATATTATTTGTTGTTGAGAAGATAAATTTAAAAAGTTCCAATTATGGGCCAAAAATTTATATCCCCCCCTTTTTATTAAAACCTAATTTACAACATTAATTAAATTCTGATATTTCAGACTGGTAATGAATTAAGTATATGAAATGCGTATAAGAGGTTCATGGGTCACATGGTCACCTGAGCATTTTATGCTCGATTTGACGAATACATGTACTGTGTAAATTATAGAATTATTTGGACTTTTTCCTTGGTAAGCCCAATATGAAGGAGTGTGCATTTAGAGGCAAACACCTTAGTGCGGGTATTACTGTCTCATGACAGCATCTAGTTCTACATTGTAAAGTAATATTTGTTAAAGGTGTCTACCTTGGGCTAAGGATGTGGTTTGAGGTCTCTTCAAATTTGACTTAAGGAAGCTCTAAACACTAACAAAAAGTGCTTTTTGGACTTGGAGAAAATTATATCATATAAAGGTGTGCATATTAAGACTGTTTAATTCATTTTCAACATAGGGTACCTGCCTTATTTCTGCAAGAAAAATGTTCAAAGACAATGGACTATGCGTGAACAGAATTCACTGTTGTTTACCAACATTGGGAAAATTACCGGTAATGGAAATAATGAATTCAATTACTTATTTTTGGTCTAATATAATGCTATGAATATTTTAATCTATTACAAATTGTGTAATTAACTATAAATAACCATTTTTTTCTATCTTATTTCTAAGGGCAGATCACTCTATCTGTATAAAACTACCCTACAATTAGAACTCTTTAGTGTGCAGTGTTTAGAGCTTCCTTAAAATGATAAACTTTTGCCCACTTTGAGGACTAGGATCAGGTAGGTCACTGTGACATACTTTCTGAAGTTTATGGCATATCATTCTGATACCTTTAAACCAACATATTCTGAATACTATGACATGTAGGGTAACCAAACCTAGAGACTTGATGTATCTTATGGCCCAGGATGTGTGAACCCAAAAGGTGTCATGCTGACCTATATTTTTTTGATTTGTCATATCTTTTTTAAAAATTGGATACTAAGAGGCATGTGATCATCAGACCTTGTCATTTACTGGTAATGTGCTTTGGTGCCAGGGGATATGTTGATCCAAAAGTAGATCACATTGACCTCTTTTGAATTTGATATCTATTTATTGTCAAATCTTTTTTAATAGATAACTCTTACACTATGAGGTTAAGGATCATTAAACCACATACATCTTGAGGTCTTTTAACGTACTGAATACACTTGCATTACTCCAGCATGCCAGAGGACCACGGTGAGATACTTTTAACTTGAGGCTGCATATAAGGAGTTTAGGGACGTTAACCAAGGCTCTTGCTTGTAGGAATAACAATTGCATATACATGTACTAATAAAAGTCAGATTTTCAGGAATTAAAGTTTGGCTGAAAACTCAAACCATCAAACCATTTTGGTTGATGCCCCCTAGGAGTAGGGTGTGATAGTTTCGAACATAGGTATTTTTCTTTTAATGAAGATTTCTGCAACCCAAAAGTACGTAAAGATAGCCTCATTTTGTAATGTTTTGATTTGCTAAATACAGTATTGTTTCATACCCATCTAGTACACATCACCATATTATATCAAAGGCACTTGACATTTTAAAATAAATCTGTGTATAGTTATTATTGCAGTATGGAACTTTTTTATTTATAAAAAGAAATATTAAAACATCTAGAACCTGTGTCTTTTTGGTGCACCTTGGAACCTGTACACGATGTAGTTTGTTATTGCCTGTTCTGCAATTTAATAGAAGGGTGTTTCTAGGCCCTTGATTTATTTTTTGGGGGTAGGGGGATTATAATTTCTTAAACATGGAAGTTATGAAACTAATCAAATATCTTAATGCTCAAATCAAATCAGTTTGGTTCCTGTAATGTAGCAGTGCTTCATTATGACCAATTCCCACTATGAAAATTCATCTTATTTAGGTCCCAGTAATCAAAGATTCAAGGATATGGTTTTTGGTCTGTCTATTAATCTGTTTGTCCACAGAAAATTAACCTTGGCCATAACTTTTGAATGGTTGGTGCTAGGGCTTTCATGTATCACATGTGTATTCCTTGTGTCAAGATCTTTCTTTGGGTACCAACATATTTGACCTCATGACCTTGGAGTTTGACCTACTTTTGAAAATTTTTACCAAACTTTAACCTATGCCATAACTTTGAATGATTGGTGCTAGGGCTTTTATATTTCATGTATATTCCATGTGACCAAATCTTTTGTTGGATACCAACTTTTTTGACATTGAAAAACTTTAACCAGTTGGTGCATTAAGGGCTTTCATATATCACATGTGTATTCCTTGTAACAAGACCCTCTTTTGGGTACCAACATTTTTAACCTCCTGACATTGACCTACAATATAAAAACTTAAGCCTTGTCTATATTTTTTGAACAGTTGGTGTTAGGGCTTTCTTATTTCACTCATATATTCCTTGTGACAAGACCTTTCCTTTGGTACCAATATTTTAGACCTCATGACCTTGGAGTATGACCTAACTTTTGAAAAAAACTTTGACCATTGCCATATTTTCTGATTGTTGGTTGCTAGGGCTTTTATATTTCATATCTGTATTCCTGATGACAAGACTTTTCTTTGGGTATCAACATTTTTGATCTCTTGACCTTGAGTTTGACCTACATTTGAAAAACTTTAACCTTGGCCTTGAGCTGCCATACAGGGACATCTGTGTTTCACAAACACATTTCGCTTTTTTTTAAGTATCAGTGCTATTAGCCTTTTACACTTTAGAGAAAGTTAGAGTTGTCATCAATTATAAATAAATGTAACAGCATTTTCTGTCCACTTCAGGCAGCAGAAGGATGAGGAATATTACCCTTTCTGAGTGGATGGAGTTGATTGAAAAAAGAAGACAGTGTGGCTGCATGTGACTAAACCTGTTGTCAGTGGATGACTTGTGAAATAGATTTTTTTCTCCATATTTATGAAAGCATGACTTTTACTTGTACTACTCAAATAAATATTTTAAACTTTTCCCATCTTTTTTTGTGTTCCCAACTTTCACTAAAAGAAGAGAATATTAAGGTTGTCTATCTCTCATCATGTCTACTTCAGTAACTGGGAATTATCACAAAAATGTCAGTGAATTCAGAAGCAATGTGCCTCAGTCTACTCAGTTGTAATTTTCTTCAAAGTTCATCATTAGTATCATATAATACAGGAAAATTACAAAATCTCAAATAAACATGAATGAAAACATCAATTGTGCATTTTGTAGTTAAAATTGAAGAAAATTGCAGTTTAGAAAAAAAGGTATCCATGCATCTGATAATATGTCCATAGGACATGAATGCCCCACCCAGGATTCATAAGTATTGCAACATGAAAATTAATATTAGTGTATGAATATCTTGAATAGTTTCTATAAAACTAAATTTTATACACAATAAATAGTAAAGTCAAAGGTCATTGGGAAGGTCAAGGTAATAAAAAATTGGACACTTCTTTAAATTTAATATCTTGAATAGTTTCTTCGAAACCGGGCTAAAGGCAAAATAAAGAAAATGAGGTCAAGGTAATACAAACATGGACACATTTGAATAATTCTCAACAATATGTATCGGTATATGTATTTAGATACAAAAATATCTTGAATAGTTTCTTTGAAACTGAGCTGAGGCCAAAAAAAATAATAGTCTTGTTTCCTGCTACCCGACCTACCCTATTTTTTGCACCCGACCCTTAAGTTTTTTTTAAGTTTTGGAAGAAAAAAAATTGAGAATTTCCGGAATTTCATCGTTCTGTCACCATAATCAGTTTTCGTGTTAGCACGAAACAAGCATTTCATGAAATTCTTGTTTTAAATATGGACTTTCATAAAATACCACTTGAGTTGTGCATAAAAAGACATGAAATTCAATTTTAAAAGACAATATTGACCTGTGACATGTTTAATTTTATCTTGTATTAGTTCATATCCAAAAAATGCTGTCAGAAAAAAAAATAAAATAAAAATATAAAATAAAATAATTTTCCTACCTACCTACCCTATTTTTTTCAGGCTGGTAGCAGGAAACAAGACTATTATTTTTTTTGGCCTGAACACAAATTTAAGAAAGGAAAGGCCAAAAATGTCGATGCAGTTGAATAGCTATAATATGTATCAGCATATGATGTTTGATTAAAATATCTTGAATAGTTTCCATGAAATTGAGCTAAACACAAATTTAAAAGAGAGGCCCATGGGCCACATCGCTCACCTGAGCACATTGGCTAGGCAAAAGCACAATTCAGTATTGAAAAGATTACTGGGGGGTGGGGTTGAATTTTAAACTACCTGATGATGCTTCCATGTCAATATAACAAATGGCTTTGTTGTACTTGAGAAGATTTTTAAAAAATTTTCCCATATATTCCTTTGTAAAAATTTGATACCCCATTGTGGCTCCTCCTTATCCCAGGGGTCATCATTTGAACAAACTTGAATCTACACTACCTGAGGATGCTTCCATATCAATATGACTAAACATAACTTTTCTATTCTTGAGAAGAAATATTTTTTCTATATGTTCTTATGTAAAACTTTCGATTCCCAATTGGGCCCCACCCTTCCCTTGGGGGTCATCATTTGAACAAAACTGAATCTACACTAGCTGAGTATGCTTCCATATCGAAATGACTAATCATGGTTTGCAGTTCTTCTTCAGAAGATATTTTCCTATATATTTCTATTTAAGACTTTGATCCTCCTTTGTGGCCCCACCCCACCCACGGGGGTCATGATTTTAAGAAAATAGAATCTACACTACCTGAGGATGCTTCCACATAAATATGATCAATCAGGGCTTTGCTGTTCCTAAGAAGATTTTTAAAATTTTTCCAATACATTTCTATGTAAAACTTTGATCCTCCATTGTGGCCCCACCCTACCCCTGGGGGGTCATGATTTGAATAAATTTGAATCTACACTACCTGAGGATGCTTTCATATAAATATGACAATCTGGGCTTTGCTGTTTCTGAGAAGAAGATTTTTCCTATATATTTCTATGTAAAACTTTGATAGTCCATTGTGGCCTCGCCCTATCCCCAGGGGTCAAGATTTGAACAAACTTGAATCTACACTACCTGAGAATGGCCCCACCCTATCCCCAGGGGTCAAGATTTGAACAAACTTGAATTTAGACTACCTGAGAATGCTTCCATATAAATATGATTCATCATGGCTTTGCTGTTCTGAAATATAAAAAAAATCTTATTCAGGGAATTTCTTTTCCCCGCAAATGCAATTGTGCTTGGTCTTCAATGAATCAGCTGGGCAGCCATAGTTCTGAAGACAAAGGGATAAAATAATAGGAAACCATAAAATATATATAGAAAGCTTTCATTTAATTTATTCAGACATACTTTAATACAAAAACTATTATAGAAAAAACATTCAAATACTAGCTCTCCAGTACACGATAGTCACAACATCTTTTCTCCCTATTGCACTTTTCATAAATGCATGCCCCCTCTCTTCCAAGTAATGACATAACATTTCTTCTTAGGATTCAAAGTCACAACACAGGTAAGCTATTGTTATCTCAGTAAGAGTTTGTCCGATATATTCCTCATCTTCTGGTGGTAGTTAGCAAGAGTGTATTCCAGTTTTTCTGACAGCTGAGAAAGAAAATTCACTCAGCATTACATGATTACATCAACAATCATTTTCAAAAGGAAATTATGAAGATTTATTATCTTATTTTACAAGGGTTATCAAATCAGAGGCCCATAGGCCTTAACAGTCACCTGAGTACCATCCAACTCCTTTTCAAACTAATAGTGTCACATTTACTTTATATTTGTTTTTATCTAAATTTGTATAATATTCAGTTATCCTGTAGGGGACCTCTTTTATTTTATCTTTTTTGGAGCCTCATTTCTTCAGGGAATTTATAGGACCATATCAGCGTTTTCCTCTCTGGTGAGCTAAAAATGTTCTCCTTCCATCTTCAAATTATTTTCAGCTTGGTTTGCCTTTATGTAATGGATACCCTCATGGTGTGTAAAAACTATGTGACACTGAAGTGAACTATGGACAATTTGAAATACATACGATAGGAAAGCTTACCCTTTCATAGAGAATATCCTGTTTGACATCTTTGAGGGCCCTTAACAGCTGATCGATACAGGTGTAAGGTAACCAATTATTTAAAGGAGTAGGCCTGAGGGATGACTGAAAATAAAAGTTCCATTTCATTGAGCATATATTTCAACACTTGACACTTCCATAAGCATTTGTATACCAATTTTAAATTCACTACAGTAAATATTACTTAGGAATAAATATGCCATGCTTAGTACAAGATCCTGACATGTATACATTATAGAAACGTTAAATCGGGAGTGGTCAAGTTATGAAATCTGTTAACCTAATAGTTCACAAAAAAGATCTCCTGGGTAGAAATTAATTTTTTACCTTAATATTAAATGCTGGACAATCAGGCCCTGTGTATGTCCCCAGTAGAGCGTCCACATATTCTATGGTCAAAAGAACTGCATCCTCCAACTGGTCATAATCTGTATACAACCTCAGAAGCTCTGACCAGTTCAGTTCCTACAAAGTATCAATAGTCATTACAGTCTTATTTGAGATAAATTAGAATTCTTAGTATGTACATGTATATAACCTCAGGATAGCTCCTACAAAATATCACTTATGAATCTTTAATAAATTTAAGTGAAAGAGTTTTTGAGTCATAAATATATGTCATGTACCAGTGAATTACCCAAAGAATAAGTCTTGCGTAGACTTTGCTAAAAATTTATTTCAGAAAATGTTCCAAATATTCAACTATTTCAAATAATAAAATTGAATAATTGACTTAGGAAATATATTTGACATCCCTAACATTAATATGACTAATTATAGCTTTGCTGCTCTTGAGAAGCAGATTTAAAAAAAAAAAAAAAAATTCCAATATATTCCTGTGTAAAATTTTGATCAGTTATTGTGGCCCCACCCTACCCAGGGGTCATGATTTCAACAACAAAAAAATTTGAATCTAATTGATTTTATTCTTATTCATCTCCCCTTGAAAGAGGGCATGGTCCTTCATTTGAACAAACTTAAATCCCCTTCACCCAATGATGCTTTCTGGCAAGATTGGTTGAAATTGGCCCAGTGGTTCTTGAGAAGAAGTTGAAAATGTGAAAAGTTTATGCTGACGACACCCCCAGACAAATTTTGATCAGAAAAGCTCTCTTGCACCTTTGGCTCAGCTGAGCTAAAAAGTATAGAAGTCCAGTCAAGTGTGACTAGCACAGTGTATTTTACCTTGTAAGATTTGACAAGCCAGGATGGAAGAGGGAAGCCTTGAGAGAGAAGACGAATTACAACGGTGCAATGAAGTCTTGCTGTGTTATCCTCATGGATCCTTAGGTAATACTGTAGGAGGCTCCAGGCAGTGTCTGCAGCACTGTAAAACACAGACTCACAAGGTCAACCATTGAAAGTTATTTCAACAAAATTATTTGAATTCAATGAATTTTTTTTTTTTATAGATTTGAACATTATTTCATCTAAACTGTATGAGTATGTTTTCATAATTCTCTCTATATTACCATGAAAACTTTCAAGGTAGGGGTTGGGGGGGGGGGGGGGGGAAAGAAATATTTTAATGTCATCACAATATTTTCACTATTTTATTTTTGCGATTATTAGCAAATTGAGGAACCACTTAGAGCCTTTTTTCTGATTAAAAAACCCAAAAAATATTTATGTATACGTCTACAATAAAATTGACTGCTATGCCTTTAAAAATTGATTCTAAATTAGTGTCAAACTTGAATTGATTCATATTCCATATTGATAAATGTACATACAGTATAAGACAATGTTTTGTAAGACTTTCATTTACCTGCTCTCTTTAATGCTTGGTGCTGTCAGACTGTTCAGTTTGAGCCAGTCCCAAGCCCGGTTCAAGGTCGTACTGTCTGCTAGTGTGGAATGGCTGCAACTTTTAGCAAGATTCACACACCTGGAACAGGAAACAGAATCAATGAAAAGATATATCAGAACACCTAGAACCTCCAAACAATACCTTCAGCATTATAATTCAACAGGATTTCATTTCTTCACACATCTCCACAGTCATTTGATATTTAAGTGCAAAACAATGATCTAGGGTCAAATTACTTTGGACAAAATACATGTGTTGTAAACCCAAAATCTGTTTTGTGAATCCTAAGATTTGTATTTGTGCATGTTGTGTGTTTGAAAAGGGGGGGGGGGGGTCCTAATTCACCATAACCTGGTTGGGTTCAAATCACAGCAGGGGATTTCATTGTAATTTGTCCCCAGCATCCAACCCTAATTCATGGATAATAAAGTATTGACATAACTTTAATACCTCAGAGCGAGACTGTCGAACACAGATGTCAGCTTCATATCAAACATCTGACATATTGTAAGAGCTCGGTCATACATCCCAGCATTCACCAGTAAGCCCACCATCTCATCTGCTCCTGGTGTGGGACCTACATGTATAATAAGAAAATCAGTAAGATTATGTTGGTCTTGCATGTAATTTTTTTTGGGTGTCTGTCCTTGAATTGAATATGACAGTAATAAGGCCACACAATTTCCATTACTTCCTGAACTGAAAAACATACTGGTGTTAAACATGTTAAATGATAAAATTAGTGTCAGAATGACGGGGTCAGGCATGCAAACTAGTCCCTCTAACTCCACCACCCCATTTATTTCTATGAAAATTGAATAATCTCTGCAAAAAGGCTTAAAAAGTAATTTACGTGTATTTTGACCAACTGTTTGAAATACATGCAGCATAAAAACCATCACTATGTGATCTTAATTGTTTTTCTTCTTCTTTTTTTTTAACCCTGCATCCCCATAACTCTATCCTTAATTTGAAATCTTGGATCCATTTATGATAATATTGGATTTGTGGCTGTATCAAACCTCAGACGTTTACAATTTGCTTCAGAATACGTTCTTCTATCAATATTCACCTGATCCCACGGAATTAGCATTGTCATGTTTCAACAGCTGAAGGCGAGCATCAACTAACATGAACTCCCTTTCAATGTCTTTTAATTCCAGTACTTCCATTCTCTTTGGTGCTGTGAAAATAATTACTTGTATTTAATCTATTTATGTTCAGGTAAATGTGATATCACACTGACACAGCTAGTACCTTGGTAGCTGCCTTGATTATATCACACTGACACAGCTAGTAGCTGCCTTGATTATATCACACTGACACAGCTAATAGCTGCCTTGATTAATTACAAATATGAATGAAATATTATACAGCACTTTTTTCTACCAATTGGGAAAGGGTCCAGTACCAGTTCAATTGGGAAAAATAGCATCAAAGTAGAACAAAGGAGAATTTTCTGTCATTTAAACAAATAAAACATATTTTGTGTTTATTCCAACCTCATTACCTATTATTCTGTGTTTCAAAGAATAAACAAGTATTTTTTTTTTTTTCACATCAATGTCCCTTGCCTTTTGCATTTTCATGCTTTCAATTTGTCAAAATGTATGACACTACACTGTCTACTCCACAGGTCCCGCCATATTACGACTAATCTCTACTTTCGATTTAAGCGAAAGTGAAAGAATTAGTCAACTTGTATGTTTCATTTAAAAAGAAATGCAATGTCATCATAGTCTGTTGCTTGGCAGTTGAATTGGGAATTTTTAGTCTCAAAATTGGGAAAAATTAGCGTTTTTTGGCATGGGGATTGGTACTGTTTATCAGTAACAGTTATATAAGGAAAAAAAACACTGTTATATAAAATTGTATTTGGCTATCATTGTCTCGCATAGTAATAAATGCGAACCTTATATAATAAGGTATGCGTTTCTTTTTCGTTTCAGTATAGAATACACTCCATACATTAATGTTCAAAAGTACATGTATATTGTATGTTTATTTAAAAACTCTTACTCTGCATTTCTTTTTCGTCTCCTTCAATGTTACGTTTGCCTGACATGATGCCCTTTACCATCTACAAGACATAAAGCAAATTATCATACATGTATTTATGACATTACCTTACTATTTGTCACATTATCTTTCTTACCTGAGGGTCGGTGCTGGTGGTGGGTTTTACGATCCAGGCATACATTGGGTTCACCAGTCTAAGGGCATTCATGGCTGCTAGGTAACAGTGAGCTTGTTTCTGGAGCCCCTGTCTGGAGGTTACCTCTCTCCCCAGCCTCATTCCATGTTCATACATCACAGACCCAGCTGAAATCAATTATATATACAGGTAGATTAAGAATTTACAGTTAGTACTTTGAGCAATTAAATGTTTTTTTTTGCAAAACACACAACAGAGTAGTGGGTGAAAAAATGTTCGAGTGGCCAAAATACATGTACATACATTTTATACTTAAATGTACATTTATACATCAAACTCAGTAAATATTAAAAAAAAAAAGAAGTTTTTAGTGATAATAAACACAGACTTCACAAATTGATGACTCTCTTCGAACTTCCAACAAGGGTCTTCATGTACCTTAAAAACCCTCAGGGAAAAATATATGATGTATCAGTATTTTGATCTGAGCCATACAAACCTTTTCCAAAGTTGTTTCTGGACACATAATAGGCATACAGGAGATCATAATAATTTTGTGTTGTAATGTCCACAGCTCTGGCCCGAGATTCCAGGATAGATACAACCTATCAAACAACAAACAGAATACAGGTAACTCTCGATACCTCGAAGTCCGCGGGACTGAGGAAAAACTTTGAGAGATCAAGAGTTCCAGTTTTCAAGAGTCTGGAATTTTCCGAGTTGGTTGACAGGTTTTGAAATTAGTCTTGCCAGATGTAATGATTTTCCCTCATTTCCTTGCAGTGCTAACCTTTTATACGTGGTTTTTATTAAATAAAGATATTTTTTCGTATTTCAGGTGAATATTTTATTAAACTGAGTAAAGCAAAAAAAAGGATATCGTCATTTCATGTATATTTATTTATTCTATGTAATAAGAACATCATACTACGCATTCGTTAAATGAAAACGACATTTAACAGCGTCGTACATAGCATTTACTATTTGTACATGTTGATACCAAACATGACCTGTAAGTTTTTGTCCAGTAAAAGTCATCATATTGAAATCGAGACTGTTATGCATAGTTTCTGATTTTTCATTTTACAACTAACTTTGACACTGACTCGAAATAAAAATTTAATTAGTGTCTCGTCTTGTACCAAATTTCTACTTTTCGCTGTGTCTCTTAGATTATCGAAAGACAGTCTATGTTAATTAATTTAATAGCAGATAGGTAAAATATTATTAATTATAAATCGATTATCATCTTGCAGTATAAGTGTCACCTGAAAAAACATCCCGTTCCTTGAGTACTGCGTCTTCTGCCTGGGGCCATTTAAATGTCCAGGTGAAAAGGTTTAATTATGTAACCTTGTGTAGACATAGCCTCTTCGAGGTATCGAGGGTAAATTCCAATAGAATATGCATAGCAGGACTGCATTCTAACTTTGAGGGATCAAGGGATTTGAGAGATCAAGAGTTCGAGAAATCAAGAGTAAATTTGCTTAGTTATACTGGGGAAAAATTCGGGACCGGAGACTCACTTCGAGCGATCAAGAACTTCGAGAGATCGAAGTTCAAGCCATCAAGAGTTACCTGTAGTTATAAATTCTTCACGTTTGAAATAATTTCCTGCTTTCAATGGACTTTGCTCAACATGACCTTTATTAGAACAAGATGTGTTTGTGAAACACTGATGCCCCCCCCCCCCAAAGGTTTCACTACAAAGTCAAGGTCACAAAGAGGTCAAAATTGTTGGTATCCAAGAAAATTCTTGTCACAAGGAACATACAAGTGAAATATAAAAGCCCTAGCATAAACTGTTCAAAAGTTATGGCTAAGGTTAAAGTAACAAATAAACAGATTGACAGACAGACAGGCCAAAAACTATATTCCCAAGAATTTAGATAAGCTGAGTAGAATGATAGAGTAATAACTTACCTCATCCTGGAGATCAATGTATGGAAAGCCCACCAGTGTTTGAAGGTCACCTCTCTCACACAAGGTCACTAGTAGTTGTCTTAGACAGTCTTTCCTCCTGTAATCAGACAAAACCTTATGACAGAAAACCTAGTACTTTTTTTCAGGGGGAGTAAAAGCTGTTTCTTAAAATTTCACAAGTCTTGATCAGTAGCTAGCACAATTTACATTGTCTTTGTACCATGCATGTCTTCCTAGGGTTATCTTCAAGAATGAAAACTGAAAAAGCCTGAAAAGCTTTAAATTGATTGAAATTTTCATTTACCTAGATGGGTCTGGATTGCTGACCATTGCATTGTACGCTTCATCATTGTGACCGAGCTCCAGTTGATATTTAAACATCTTTGACCACAAGGTTGCCTATAGGAAAAAAATTCTTTTCACTAAATATCTTAGCAAATATTAATAGCTAACTTTTTTATTGATACACTTCATGATGGGCGATTAGTTATTTCATCTGATATTCTTTCCAAACAGTATTCACAAGATATTTTCTTTATGGAATGAAAACTTTAATTAACCAGCTTCATCCAGGAAGGAGAAGTATTCCCTGACCTACCGTGTTCTCATCATCTTCATCTGCAATACTAATAGCTGTCCTAGCCAAATGAACCACCATGTCAGCACAGTCTAACTCCTCAAACTGTCTGATAACCTGTCAATGAAATGCCATTACTGGTGTATACACTGGATAATACAAAATATTTCAACATTTTGAGATTAACACCATTTGAAATTTGAAGACAAGTAAAAAGTTGGCAATACAATAAAGAGCACTTCTTGTGCTTCTGTAGATTGAAAGTGATGAAATAATTTTAAATAAAATGCCATTCTAATACAAGTCACATGGAACTTGAAGATTTGATTTGAGAAAATCCAGCATGTCAACATTGTTCCCACTGAGTTTAACACCAGTATGGAGGTAGATGGACGTTGGGGAATTTTACTTGATGACACAGTATTGTCACTCACTGATATCGCAAACTTTCGTTTCAGGAGGGCTGCCATATTGGAAGTATTCCAAGCCTTCTGGCTAACTTCATATTGTAACAAATTCTACACACACTGTCTTTTCATGTTCAGTTACTTGCCTTCCATTGACAGTGACAGTTTTAAAATCAAAGTGCTCCCTCGAGTGTGTCAAACTATTGAAATGAGGTCGAGCCTGATCCATTGCAAGGTGTAATTGAACTCAATTTTAAAAAGAAATGTATTGAACTGAAAATTGAAATAATGAATTGAACATTGAATTGGGCAATTATATTGAACAGTATCAATATTTCGGTGAATTGTTTCAGCCCTAGAAAGTACAGAACTTCTAGTCTCTGTAAGTTAGTCTCATCTGTTTGTAGCAGACTCTGTCGTAAGAAGGGTTTCACTTACCTTGAGATAGTACAGAACTTCAAGTGTTCGTGAGTTAGTTTCGTATGTTTGTAGCAGACTCTGTCGTAAGAAGGGCTCCACTTCTAAGCCCTCTTTAGCTTCAGTGTAACATTGAGCAGCTTTCTCTGGCTCCCTGAAATATCCAACATACAAAATCTCTAGTCAACTGCTATCATGAAGAATATGAGCATTCAACATGTTAAAAATATTCATGTACAAAAAAAATTATATGGACATGTACATTAGGATCAAATCTAAACCCAAATTAAGATCACTACAGACAAAATCTTGGGGATCAAACATACATATATGCTAAAAACAACAAGTTAGTCGTCCTTCAAACAAGGTGCTTCCAGAGGATTTTATGCATTTTTTAATCTCAATCTACTTTGAAGAGCCACAGGAGATGGCAAATACCATCCCTCTAATCATAAGAAATGAAGCAAAAGAGATGAAGATGATTAAACACACCTATAGAAATCACTTAGACTATTTAGTAAAAATTGTTTTGAGATGGACACCACCAGGGAAACGAAAGAGATGAAAACCATTAAGGATACCTTAAGATGGTCCACTAAAGGGAACTCTGAGAAAGAGAGTGACTTGATATGGGGACAAATTGAAAGACTGACCCATGATAGAAAATAAATGGAAGTCCCTGATGACAGCTTTACATGTATATGCAAATTAATATAAATTATGACTAAGTACATATGCAAGTAGTATCAAAAGAATAAGAACATGAAAATTTCAAACAGAAAACATCTTACTGGGTTTACCTTCCAAAAACACTACAAGGAGATCTTACCCAAAGTGTAAGTAACAGAGTCCCAGCATAAACTTTCTGGAGGCAGGGTTCATGTCACACCAATGATTCAGCAAAAATGAATACTCCTGAAGAGGGAGGTACTGACAACAGCTAGCTAGGAATTCTGGGAACACAAAGGTTTCATTAAGAGGCCATAGTAACAGTTGAATGTGCCTGGTTATTCCTAAAACAGCCCAGCTGCATATCTGTTTTGTGTTGTCGAGGAATCTCTCTCTACGAGTCAGGTTCACTCGTGCCTGGCTTCCACCGATACCTCTGATAAAGAGCTCTGCCACTGTTAAATTGGAGGTTGCTGGAAAAGATGAGGTCTTCACTAAAATATTATACTGTCATAATTTAGGAACAAACTAAGTGCATAGTTATGATTAGGGGTGAAACGATACACCTCCTTCACGGTTCGATACGTATTGTATAATTTTGTCTCGGTTCGGTTATTTTCGGTACGATAAATTTTGATAGAAGGAAACAAATTCAACGTTGTTTTATGCTTTCGTTTTCTAAATCTAGTCACATATTTTACGAATTTTATTTGCAAATTGACTAAAAGAAATTGATTAAAATTATTTGACTGTCAAAAATTATTTTACAAGCTATCATTCATAAAAAATTTACGTTTTCTATACTTATTTATACTGAGTAACGTGTTTTACCTTATGCCAAACCCGACTGAATAACGATCCCGACTGAAAAATGAACAGAACCTAATATTAGAGATTTTGCACCGTGTATCAAACCGAGAAAAAATACCGCGGTGAATCGATACCGCGGTGAACCGTTTCACTCCTAGTTATGATGAGCAAGGGTGCCTCTGTCAAAATTGTGAATTTCATGGCCCCAGGGTTGGAAAAAAATGCTAAATTTGTAAAATTAATTTGGAAAAAAAATACTGTAACTGAAGAAATGAATCAAACACAGCAGAGTTCATGATACATCTTTGAATTCAAATCTCCTCAGTGTCATTCAGTCTTTATGTTATCTACAGATCATACTTTTGAGCTTTTCTAGTATTCAATAAAACAGTCTTCAACATTTCAGTACAAAACAGATATTGTAAGCATGCTCACAAAAATTACTGCCCCTACTGCTACAATTCTTTTTTTCACAATTGCCTTTGGCTTTGTTTTAATTAGCATGAAAAGGAACTCAAATGTTAATCCCCCTCCTCCTCAACCTGTGTTTGAAACAAGAATACATGACAATCTAACCTGCTCTCTGTGTGCTGCTTAATCCAGAGTTATCTGTTAATTCAAGAGTGGCCAACTGACGAAGATTCAGTTCCCTAAAATACATACAGGCCATACAAGATGAAAAGTTTCAATCTAAAAGCAGATGACACTAAAATTCATTGACACTTTTTCAGAATTCAGAAATCAGAAGATCATAAGATTCATTTTTCATATCAGTATCTTATCAACCTAGCGGATTGAACAAGCATGTAAAAGGACAGGTACATGTATTATGATTTTTCCACTTTAACTCTGCAAATGTTGTAGTTATACATGACTTTTGACTTACACTGAATTTGAATGACTTGGAGTAGCCACTTTGTTAGAGGCCCATTTTAGTGTGGCATAAGACTGAAGCAAGGAGCTGGTTCTGGGAATGAGGTCATTTACTGCCTCACTAATCTCTGGGGTTATACCGTCCTGATAAAACAAACATGAAGTCAAGTCAGTGAACGTCAATGTACAAGGTAAACTCAACTACATCATAACTTTATTACAGAATGAATCCTGATCACTTCTGAAAAAAGTGAAAGATTTTCTGCTTTTATCTATGTTCATACCAACAAAAGAGTTTGCATTAAAAGCAGAGCATACTGACATTGTTTTAAGATAGCACAAATCAGCTTTCATTCAATAAAAAAAAGTTGCCTCTCAGCTACAAAGTTGATGTACTTTTTAAGTCAGTCAACTGATACAAGATGCAAAATGCTTATCCCCTTGTAATTAGGTTTTCACTGGCAATACTGTTTTTATCCCTATTTTCATAGGCAAACATAAATCAAATACATCTTGAAACAAATACATAAGCTATGTCTTTTAGGTATGCCACAACAGAACATTTTGAGCTTTGCTTACTCTGTCTCCCAAGCTGATGGAAGCAGTCAGAAACACCAACAAATCCCTGAGCGTCTTAAACCCTGTCTCAGAGGTCTGATGAAGTGTAGTGGTCAACAGGTCAATGGCCGAGTCACTGGTCAGTATCTGTCCACTTATTAGCTGTTGCTCACTTTCCATATCTAGAAATGTACCAAAACAAGGATATTTGTTTAAAATCCCTTTGTGAATTTTTCACTCATATTGCAAAACAAGGATAAGATTCTGTGTTCACAGAATCTTACAAGCTATCTGATAAATTTTCCTTACGATTCAATTTCAAAGAAAACAATATTCGGTATTTCAAACTGCAATACATGTACCGCATATTTTTAGTTACATGTACTTTGCAAAATTGAATGACCAAAGACATTTCAACAACTAGGCAAACGGTTTCTTTGTTTTAGAAAACATAAAAATATTTTTTCGAATAACAAAGCAATGCAGTAAAAGTTCTTGACTCCCACTAAAACACAAGATCTTTAAGTTTATGATTGGGTAAATTTTTATCAGAGACATAAAAAAAATAAACATCTTAATCTGAGAAAATTCTACTGGATTTTTTTCAGTGACAAAATTTTTACCAATCTCCTCTTCCATGCCAGCTCTGTAGGTGAGATCCAGTGAATTAAGTACCACTGTCAGGCAGTTAGGGAGGTCGTGTATGTTCTGTACCAAAGCTCCCAGGGAATCCAGCGATATCTCCACCAAGCTGTTAGAAGACAACAACTGAATTATCATCAAATAATAACAACCATGTACTTATCAATGAACAACAGCTGTTTTATTTTGATGGAACACCACAACATTCAACATAAAATTTTTCTTTACAATTCCCTACATACATACATGTAATATAAAGTCATTTGGTGAAGAAGTTCTTAAGTTACTGCGTCACATAAGAGTGATGACCAATAGACTGAATTTGTGCTAATGTTCAAAAGGCATCAGTGTATTTCAATTTGCAAATTTCTATATTATTCAACAAATAAATGTACATTATTATCACAATCAAAGAGCTAGACTCACTTTATGTATAAAATGGCCCTGTCATATACCAATTATTGGTAATTGACTAACACCTTAGATCGCATTTCAAACATCAATATGAGGAATAGATTTAGTGCCTTCATTTCTTAGGACACATTTTCCTCTGAAAGTCCAAATTTTGGAACACAAGTTTTGTGAAAAATGCAATGGTCATGAATTTTGCAGAAAACTTGGGTACCTTCAACAAAGAATTAAAATATGAGCACATCCTTCAATCCAAAAAATAAAACATTTTTTATAAACTTCACAAACAGTGCTATCATTATATGTATATTTTGGATCCGAGGCTGTATTGAAAAAGTTTAAATTTTGACTATTTCTACAGAAATTTTCAGGATATGGGAATACATGTAATGACATGATTCATCATGTCACTTTCAAGAGATATGCAGTCACCAATGGTCCAAGTGATATTTAATACACTGTCAACTAAAACTGGACAGTTTTGATATTTCAGAAATTCAAAGGATGAAGAAAAGGCCCTCAATGAAGCTTTTTTTTTTATCACTCTCACCATAATATTCAACAACTACATGTACATGTAACATTTTCACAATTTCAGTTCTGCATGAAGTGAACATAAAAGTACAGGGAAAAGAAAGCTTTACACAGCATACAAATGTATACATGAAGTGTTGAGATATTTAAAAAAAATAAGATATTTTTTTTTATAGGGCACATTTCCTTACAAATGAACAGGGATCTTTATCCTTTCTTTATACAATGGTAACTAAATCTTCCTAACCTTGTGTTGAAGAACAGATCCTCCACAATAGTTCTGACTGCCTCCTCTGGTTGTTCTTTCATCAACAGCTGATCTTCAAACTGAACAACCACTTCCTCCGAGATCTTGCTATTGATTAAACTCAGACACCTGCCCAGTGTCTTCACATCCCTCCTCGTTATTTCATCTGTTCAGAAAGAAAATTCTTAAAAAAATAATCATTATTTTTTCATTTCTTTTTTCATACATGAGACATTTTGTGAAGATATACATGTAGAAATGTGCTTTCATGAAAAATAGTTTACCAGACAAAAAAAATGCATCCTTGCCACACAGATTTCTTGATCTGCAGTGACAAAGATGTATCAAAATGGAAGCATCTTACGTAATGATAACTTTTACAAATGAACTACAGAAATGACATTTCTTCCACACATGTGCTGAAATGGTTAACAAACTTTAATTTTGAAAGTTGGACACAGAAAACCAGCCTACCCAAGTCCTCTGCTGACCAATGGCCATCTCCTAAATAGAGTTCTTCAACGGGGTCACAAGGTCGCACATAGCTCAAACCACCCTGTAATCAACATTGTACATAAACAACTTGTAATTTATTATTTATTCAATGTACAACGAAATGCTTATTGATGTGTAGTATATATATATACCTTCTTGATGATGCACACAAGTCCTGTGTTTGAATCTGCAAAATAGCCTTTCATTTTTCCTCCAACCTGCAATGCAGATTATGTACCCAGTATGTAATAGTAAGATAACCTTTCTTTTTAATTTTTCTAAAGAAAACAGTCTACTGACATGAGTACTTTAACTCTGTCAGAATGTTTTACCTCTTGGTACTGCACCACACCAGAGTAGAATTTGGACCACTGCTCCATCTGTAACTCACAGTATTCCTCTTCTGAAATCTCATTGGCCATTGCAGAATTACGAATCTACAAAACATCAAGATATTCACAAAATCAAAGTCATGTCTACACAACTTATTAAAATTAAGATGTGTTTCAATTACATACATGTGCTTTGACAATTTTGTAGCAGTTGTATTATTTTGAGGTTTACCTTATCTAAATAGAGTTCATAATCTACTTTCTGCTTGATCCTATTCTGTTTT
>NW_026889768.1:1027500-1265000 GCF_033153115.1 Saccostrea echinata
TTTTACTACATACTCATATCACAAACTATGAATATAGCCCCCTCCTGGCCTTACTGGACAAATACATATTTGTTGTTTTTTTAATTTTAAGACTGACAACACTTTTGACAAACCTCATGGCTGCAGGCACCAATCCTGTCCAAAGCTTCTGCATCATGGAGGACTTAGAGAGCTCAAACTGCTGGACAATCCCTGGGACATAAAAAAAAAAAATAGAAAGCCATTGATCAATATCCAAAATTACAGAAAATATTATTAAAAGAAACATACATGTATATTCTCATGTGGCAAAAATCTTGACTACCCAATTGATAAAAAAGTACTATCAAAATCTATGACAATGACACACTTTATCAGCAATTTTCCTGACATTAAAACACACTGAAGATATGGATTTACATCTGAAAATAAAAAAACTGCAATTCACACGTATTTATCCTTTACCTTGAACATTAAGGGGAGGCATTTTTATTAGGAGGATACTCCCCTCATTACTACTGAGGACAAACAAAGCCTGACCCTCTCCGTTCTGGGCTGAAGCTGCGCCTTGAATTTGGGATGAAAAATTCCCTCCATGGTTCAGTAAATATTTATTCCAAAGACCTTCTAGATCTGATGCATAACTGAATATTGAAGGAACTGGATGGCTGCTCTGGGTATACCCAATGTTCTAAATAGGGAGATTAGACATGTCGTCAATAAGTTTATTATGATCATTGCTTTATACTTGAAGATACATGTAGACTCCATAACCTGAAATTACCTGGGAGTAAATCAGACTAAATCTTTAACAGAAAATGAATGTACTGGTAGTTAATAATATCGGCATTTATTAAAAAAATCAAGAATTTCAAATTCCAAAACAGAGAATGCAAATGTCAGATATCATGGGCCCCAAATAAAACCCTTCCTGTCTGACAAATCTCCCCCTATTTACATGTCATACTCGGTTCTACAACTACAAAAATATGTTTTCATTTGCATGGGATTATTTATTTTCAATCAGCATGAATTCATACTTATACATAAATATTAATTGTATTGCTACTTACATTTTTGAGGAGTCTGCTTGGATGGGGAAACACCAGGCGATGTACGCTTATAGCAGTAACGACCAACACTACAACATTTCCATGGGACTCATGAATGGAAATGCCTCCTATAATCTGTGTGTCATGGAAGTGAAATCTGATCTGTGAACCCCCCAAGTTGTAATCCAAACTTTCTTCCACCAGCTCTAGAATGTTACTAGTTGTCCTCCTAATTATTTAAATGAAATACTTTATATTTTTCCCTTGTTTACATAGATTTACATATACTATATATGTATCTCTGTTTTACAAATGAAATTGTCAAGCTCATGTTAATGTGAAATTTTCACTTTAATAAGAATCTGTTGACATTTTCCCTGGTTTCTGTTTAACATTATTTCTACTTCCTTTTGTCTTACTGAACTTATTCACTTCTTAATACACATACCAGTAAATGAATCTGTTTGTCACTCCACCCTCTGTGTATGCATAGCCACCACTGCTGTCTGGTACTTTGATGTCCTGCAAGGTGCTGACTGATGCCACTATAACATAAGACTGAATTTACACTTTTTTAGTTTGAAACAACAATTCTTTCTTTCTTTTTAGACAAAGTTGTAACCAAGTATTGTGCAATGGAAAACTGCTTGTCCTGGCTGCAAAACCATCAAACAATGGCTATATCTGGCAGAAATTTCTAAAATATTGGTTTGAATTGTGAATACCCCCCCCCCCCCCCCAGTTTCAGTGAACAATTTAATATTTGAACCAAGAGCACACAGGCACTTGTGTCATATACAGTGCACCCCCTACTTTTTTTCTTTCCACAAGGTACCTAACTCAATTTCAGACACCCCAAATTGAAACTCTTATTTTATCATTAAATTATCATTAACCCAGAGACTTCAGAATGAAAAGCTCAGTAGTCTCTGGTTTTATCCTACACTATAAGCATGATAAGCCTAACCTGAAGTTGATGTATCTTCTATAAAGTCTTAAAATGTGCTTAGAAAGGAGATGGGTGGACATGACGAGCAATAAGCCTATAGTGTGACAAACATGAAAATGAAAAATTAAATTTCAATTGTATCAAAATTTTCCTTGATATTTCATCTAACATTAAAATATACTTTATGTAAAATCTCTACAATTTGCAAAAATCCCTCAAAGATCGAAATTATTTACCTGTGAAATATTAGACACACACTAAAGCGGGCAAAAAGAGTCATTTTCTCATACTATAACACTATTTTTCAATATGAGTGGGTCTTCGCTCCACCTTTTTGAAAGTTAATCCTCAAAGTTTGCATAAAAATATACATTTTTTGGTTACCAAAAATATGGAACAATGACCCACTTTACCTTAAAAATATACTTTTATGACATAACATTCACATCTTTTCGAGAAATACTTCAAGTCCATTAGGTCAAGGGTCATATCACAAACATGATTTAAATGCCACTGTTCGTCAGGACTTGTTTAGTCTAGTGGTTAGCATGCTAGTCTCGAAAGAAAATGATACTCAGGATTTTTATTGCTAGGATTCAAATTCCACGAATACCATATTATTTTTTTTAATAAAAGAATAAATTTTGCCGAGAAAATTTTCCTCAGAAAAGTTTTGTTTATCATAATTTCATAAATTTCAATAATGAGAACTTTACTCTAAATATTAAATTCACAAACTGAACATGATTTTTATACTTCTGAGTTCTGAAGCTATAGGCTTTCTGCACGCTATGTTAGCCCATTTCCTTTTTGAGGAATAAATGAGTGGTTTACAATAAAGAGGTTTAGCACTTCTTCCTAAAAATTAAAATAAAAGATTATAAGGTCAAATGTCATTTTTCATTATTCTATCTCCATATAATTGTAGATTCTAAATGAAATTTGCTTCAATACCTTCTGGATTTCATAAAATCAAGTTATATGTACAGCCTACCTCACACAGCGATCTGTGACTCAATGGAAATAATCTAACCTGACAGCAAAGATGAATTTTCAGTTAGGAAGGATAACTCCTATCTATAACCAGTTTCGTTGTACATATATGTACTAGTATAGCATAACATAGAACATCAAAAAAATGTCGTGCATTTAAAATAAACTTATTCACTATATATGATATTATCCATAAGCAGATGTTGCCATTAATTAAAGTAATGAAAATGCATAGAACATACCTAACGTGAAAATATGTTATGTATATAGAACAAAACTATAAACAACAGGGAGGTAATCAAACATCAAAACACCGCTTCAATATAAAGTACAATTCGTTTTTTATCATACCGGTTTTATATCATACTTCTTTTTTTATCATAGATATCTGAAACACAAAACCATTTCTTAATAATTCATTATAAATTTTGTCTGTTATTATCATAGGTAAAATTATACACTTCGCTTACTATAATAGAAAATGTCCGTCCGTAATATTTTTTTCACACCTTTTCACTCTTGGGACAATCAACAAAACAAAAGATAACACCTATCTACACCTGTGGTTCATGCACTGTCGCTTGTCTATACACAATGGCTTGATTTTCATTTTGAAATTTGCCGATAGTGAAAGACTGGGGATATTAGTCACACTTCAGTGCACTTACCTGAGCGATTGACAGGGAGTCTGTTTATTTCAAGAAGTACATGACAGGATAACACAAACTCTTTTTTTTCATAACTTATTTTCTTCTTATGTTAATCCTGAATTGTACGTTCGTAATAAATACGTTTTACCAAACGTGTTGAAACTAAATTTAGTGTCAATATTAACCCAAGCTTTCTTACGCTTGGTGTCAGGATCAATGTTCATAGTTAATTACATTTACAAAACTACCCGATTAATTAAGAAATAATTAAGTGAAATTAACTCTTTCACCAGTCTGTCCAAGCGGCTTTGAATGCATATGCTCATCAGTGTTTCAATTAATTTTACTTATACAGCGACATTAAGTGTAAATAGGTAATTTTTTTATGTTTACTTTGGATGAATAAAAGAAACAATTTGAATGCATGCTTTGTTGCTGTGTTAATTTATTTAATATGTGACCCCCCCCCCCCCAAAAAAAACCCGAAACGAAACATTGGTAATTTGAATTGACCATAAATTAAAAATGAAAGTAGATCAAAATAAACAAGATGGATGCCAAGGGATCTAGAAGATTGAGTTTGAAGCGTATTAAGCTTTATTTAAGTGAATTTATTTATAATAAAAGGTTGAAACAGTAAGTAAATATTGTGAAATGATATTTCAGTTAACTTGTATTTCAAATAAACCTAAAAAATCGAAATTATATGTAACGTAAGATGTATAATACATCCAATAATTTACACAAACGTCGTATCGTCAGCCGTCCGACATGAATTTCAGCCGACTATGGTTATTATAAAAGTCGCTTATTATAAAGTTTTGGCCTGACAAATAAACTATGATAATAAACGAATTGTACTGTACTTAAAAAATGAGTGACAAAAATTGCTTCCTCTGTTCAAACTGCGATTTTGCATAAAAACATCTAATTATATTTGGCAACTTTTTATCAGTGATGCAACTTGAAGCAGGCAGAAATACCTTTGCAAATAATTTTTTTCTGTTTGACGAATTCATAACACATGCGTTTAAATTGTTTTTTTGTTAACATTTCAAGTTATAATTGATTAAATCTTAGTAAAAATAGCTTTCTATGAACCTACAGAAATTATATTTACCTTGTTCGGACAATGTCATACACCAAGGGAAGTGTTACAACTAAAATTCGCGACACGGTGTATTCTTGTCAACTCACGAGCAAATAAAATCAACAGGTCACAACTTCCGCTAAGTTAGAGTTATCGTTCTTTGCCTCCCCCTAGTGTTCAGTAGAAATGCTAAGAGGTTTGATGAAGGACGTGTGCATAACAATTCATTAGAAAAGAAACAAGTATCTTGAAGTGAACTATGTCTTGTTCAAGTAGGTTAATGAAGATGATCGACAAATTAATGAAATACGAGTTTGAAGTGGGGGTGTCTGAAATTGAGTTAGGTACCTTGTGGAAAGAAAAAAAGGGGTGCCATGTATAAGAAACAAGTGCCTGTGCAATGCTACTCGTCTTCAATGCATTCATGATTGTTAATGCTTTTCCATGTTTGTTTGTCTTCCGATGAAAATATTTTGCTTTTCATTTGGACTGCCTTGAATTAGTTCTTTCCAAAACAAAAAACCCTACATGTTGACTAATCAATCATACAGTACTTTTCTACACTGAAAATGAAACCTAGGCAAGAGATAATGCCGGGAACTATTCACACCGACTCTCTTGAGAATATCAACAAATAAATCAATTGACCAAAGTAATTAATATCTGAATGATTGTATTACCTGTATTGATGTGACATTCTTTCCATTTTGACCCTGAATTCGAGGGAACAACGACTTCTCTGAAAAATCTTATTCTTGAGTTTTCCGCCATGAGGAAAGTAATGCACCTCGAACCCGATTGAAATTTCGATTCAGTACGAAAACACCAGAAATACATTTTATAACAAGAATAAAATTATATTTTACGGGAATTTTATCATTTTTTAAATATGAAAAATGTAAATAAATAAATAAATAAATAAATAAATAAATAAATAAATAAACTCTTCCTCTTTGTCTCTCCCACTTAAAGTAGTGACCATAACCAAGTTGTCATTTTATTTTTTCACAATATATTTTATACAAAAAAAAATACTTTTAAACAAATATTGCAGTGTTATTTGTTGTTGCTCCTTATTCGTATACAGTATATCGCATCATAAAATGCATATAATTTAAAATTTAACTATAGCAGTTTGACATGTTTGAGATGAGAAATGCTTGTCAAAACCTAAAATCTCATACAGGCCCGTAGGAAACAATTTCAGTTGGGGGTGGGGGGGGGGGCAGCAATACATTTTCAGTTGGGGGCACTATCAACTACCAAAAATTCCTCGAGAAGCAAAAAACAAACAAACAAACAAACAAAAAACAAACAAAAAAATCATCAGACGTTTTTATTGAGGGGGCACAAGTATATAGTAGGCTATGTTTTCAACAGTCCCAAAATGATTGGGGGGACCCCCTCCCCCCATTCCTACGGCCATGTCATATATACATTCATTCGTTTATACTTCACATTTCATTCGAAAGACATTCAGGCGCGTAGCTGCCTATACGCAAATACGCAAGTGCGTACACATCATTTTCAGAAAAAAAAGAAAGAAAGAAAGAGAGAATTAATCGGAGAAAAAAAATCTCAGTACCATTCAACAAATATTCGTGTTTCAAATTATTCTGTGTCATACTGTGTCGATTTAAATTTTATATTATCATGGCTGTATAATAAAATTTGAAATCTTTTATTTAATAACTGCAAAATCCAAATAACTCATTCATTATTTTGTCATTGTTCTATCATACATTGATATTTTTTAAAAAGATCTTTGAAAGCTTAAATTTCAGCCACATCGTTGAATGCTATGATCTACTAGTGTGATTTACGATATTTTTTTGTTCATGGTTGAAATTTTGTATACGTGTTTTTAACATTGAAAATTATATGATACCAGTTAATATATATCGGTTAAATTTTTAGCCTCAATTATATGTACAATAAGTTTCCATGGAATATTAATTTTCGTTTAAACAATAAATATTACTATGTCTTTTATTTGCTAAACAAAAACTGAAAATGAATGAAATATTTGGTAAAACTCCGGAGCTTCTGGGCCCTCACCAGCAGGCACGTAGTATCAGCCCCCCCCCCCCCCCCCCCATTCACAACTTATTCCCAAAACCTAACCTTTTACTATTGGAAATGTACATTGAAAGGGTGGACCCCCACTCTTTGTTGTACCATTGATAAATCATGGTAATTTATTAATAAAAATTTGGTTTGTGAAAGTTGGACACCTCCTCCCCCCTCAACAAACACACATACACACACCCTCACACACACACACACACACACACACACACAAGAAATAGGACTTTTTAACAATCTTCCTTTTTCGTCCTTGCTTGTCAAAATTTTTAAAGTTGTAATTTTTTCCTGGCTGGCAAAAACTTTATAACGTGCCTGACCAGAGCCCTTGAACACTGTTGGGGGGGGGGGGTCAAGACCCCCCACCCAATCCCCTGCCGTTCTCTGCGTACACATCATTTCAATTCTGGCTACGCGCCTGACATTCCTTGGAAATTTATAGCTTCATGTAGGCCTCTGTTGCACTGTTCTGAAATTTTAAACCTATGATCAAATGGCCGGAAAAGAGGGGTGTACGCTGATGAAAATGTAGTTCAGGGACCACCGCCGAAAAATGCGTAAGCTGTTAGCATAATAATCGGCAGATCATCGTTTCAGAAAATTAAAGAAATAAAATAAAAAGAAAATCATCCGAAACAAAACCAGATTCTGTGCGACTCAAAAGCATATTTCATGAATATGTGGTCTTCCCGCAAGACACGTCTATTCGTCTGCACACTTGCTACTACTTCAGTGTGACCACTCGAGGTCTTTTCAAACAAAACAGTCTGTCGTTGCATCTCAGGATTTTTATTTCGTTCCTGTTCTGTTTTAATTTATTCCAATTTTTAAATTATATATGCATAAATAATCTTTGCGAGTGAAATTAATTGCATTCTATTTGTTAAGGTGCTCTTTAATTTTCTTGTATTTCTCTTTAATTTTCTTGTATTTCTCTCAACCCAATAAATCGAAATATCAACGGAAGTTGCTGTTTAGTCAGCATATATCAATTTAAAGAAATCTAGACTTATTTTTCATGCGCTTTTAAATGAAACGAGGAGCAAATTAAACGTAGGGGGGGAAGGGGGTTTTCTCTTCACTGATATTTGTTCTTGTATAGAACTTCACAGATCTGTCGAAGGGTGACCTACACAGAATTTCTTGAAAAATCCATTTTGAGATACAGCAACCGCATTTTGATAAATTACATCACAAAATAAACTAGAAATAAATCCACAGGACATGAATGCCCCGTCCAGGGTTCATAATAGTAATGCAACATGAAAATTTGTATTAGTGAATGAAGTTTGATGAAAATATCTTGAATAGTTTCTTTAAAACTGAGTTTTATACACAAAAAATATGAAAAAAAAAAGTAAAGTCAAAGGTTAAGGAAAGGTCGAGGTAAAAGAAATTGGACATAATTGAAATTTTCACCAAATTATATATGTAACAGTGAATAAACATACATAAAATACCCTAAATAGTTTTTTTTTAAACTGAGCTAAACATTTTTTTTTAAAAGTGAGATCAAGGTCACAGGGAAGGTCAAAGGCGAACATATTTGATGCAGGTGAACAGATTTCACTAAAATGTATATATTAACATATTAAGTTTGATAAAAACATCTTGCACAGTTTCTTTGAAATTGATCTAAACACAAATAAGAAAAGTGAGGTCAAGACTAGAGGAAAGGCCAAGGAAAAAAAAAATGCTGATATAGGCCTAGTTGAAAAGATCTCATCAATATATGTATCGACATATGAACAGGGACCTATATACTATAGCAAACTTAATTCATATCAGGGACCTATATACTAACTATACTAACTAGTATATAGGTCCCTGATATGAATTAAGTTTGATAAAAATATTTTGAATAGTTTCTTAGAAACTGAGTTAAACATGCACAGATTTAAGAAAAGTGAGGTCAAGGTCAAAGTCAAACATTTTTTGAATTGCCCTATCCAGCATAGCCTGAAAGTCTATAAGGTTTCACCTTGATAAAAATATGTTGAAGTTTCTTTCAAAAAGTGTGACAGATGGAAAGACGGAAGACGGACATGACAAACACTATACATGCCCCGGCCATACTCATATCGTGGCATAAAAAAATGAATACTTTCCCGCCATTTTAATTTGCACATGATGTTACGAATTTTACACCATATCCGGTGACGTCAGGGTACCTTGCGCTCTGAACTGTAATGGCGAACCCCATAAGAAATACGTGAATGGGGCTTTGACATGTCGAATGAAGGGGGTCTAGTGAACGTAAAACATGGCGGCCCCCAATGTAGTACACATGTGCCGGGTCTGGATGTAAACATAGACCTACCAGATGCGTTCTCAATTAAAAACGAGCTTCTCACGGAAGACCAACTTGTTGAACATCAAAAAGGAATACAAAATGGCGACAACTTACAGTTTCTATCATCGCCATCGGACGTAGATTTAGATAGTTACGAAAGGGCTGTAGTTGAAAACAATACAGAATGGTTGAAGTCGCGATGCAGAAATATAGAGGCTATAGATTTTGACATTCCAACAAGTGGCAACGATGGAATTGAATTGTTCGGTACATCGCTATCGGACACGACAGATTTGCCACTATGTGCTGAGGGATCAGTCCTTCCATTGGAAACGTCAAGTTTGCTGCTGGGAGGGACAAATGGGTCCCTGTTGTCGACCGCAAGCTCTGGAGGAATCTCTGGGTCTAATTCCAGTATGGCTTCTATATTTTCTCAATCCCAGTCTACTGGTTGCAGTACAAGTATTTCGGAAAAGGATGTCTCAATATTTGAGGATAAAAATAACATGTTAATGACTTCCCAGGAACTTGAAAGTATGCCTGACAGGGGATTAGAGTTTGAAGCTTCAGTAGGCCCAAAGAGTTCCAACTCGGACATTTTCTCAAAGTCAACCACTGACATTACTTCATCTGTTTCATTATTAAAAAGCAAGACTCAGCAAGTCACTAAACTAGCACAATCAGTTGGTGCTTCGAACAGTGCAATAACTGTAACTAATAGTAAACTGAATGTGGTTCAAGTTCAGCAACCCATGAACATGCATACTGTCGCACCAACAAGTCTCACATCTGGCACTTTACAGATTGTGCCGAATCAGCTCATCACCATTCAAAACCCAAAAACGGGTGGAAATAGTGACAAACAGGCCCCAGAAATCAAGTTTGTACCTGTACAGAATACCACTCAAATTCTAGTGAACACCAGCCAGGGGCAGCAACTCCTGCACATCAACTCCAATCAGCTCCCTGGGAGTGATTCCATGACGAGGCTTGTACCTGTCAATCAGATGGCGAAGAATGTGGACAACTCTAAAGCCCAACCCATTCAAACTGGTGAATAAAAGAGCATCATGATTAGTTTTATAGTGATTTATTGCAAATTAAGGATACAGGAAGAATATTATATTTATAGACCTTGTGTTCATATTTTTTTATCACTTGCAATTGTTTTGACTACTATTTTTGGAATGCATACTTTACATAACCAGGTTCCTGAATGCAATATTTACTGATTAGAAAGATCTCTCCATCTATGCAGTATGTGTAGAGTGGTGTTAGTACATAGAAGATATTGCATTGCAGAATACATATTTATTATGATTTCCCTTATTTTGCAGGATTCCTGATTTTGCCAGCTAACCCAGGAGGAAGTACCATTCTAACCACAAATTCTGGTGAAGCAGGGGGTCAGACGATGATAAACGTGGACAACTCCATTACAAAGGTAAGCAGTAAGCATACATCACTAATAATCAAGGCCACAATGGACTAAAGAGGTAAAATTAAGTTTCATGAATTTAGTTATAGATGTACCCCTACTAAAAACAAACTCTTCTGAATTAAAACTCAACTATTTCTTCTGATAATGTGACATGAAATGTATGTTCTTGTAGCCTCCCATGTTCTTGAAGAATCCCACTGGAGGGCCCCACAAGTGGGTGTACATGTACCTTTGTACTCATCCAGGATGTGACAAAATTTTCAGGAAGCTTTCAAAAATGAGGATACATCTGATGAGTCACACAGGGGAAAGACCTTTCAAGGTAATTACAAAAAAAGTGCAAAAGGGGGGGGGGGGTGTTGGGGGAGTACAAGGCACTGAGGAGCAAATGAGAATTTAAGAACATGTACAGTGTCACAACTATTGGTTCATACTACATATTTGTTTACAGTGTAGCAAACCAGGCTGTGATTGGGCATTTACTACGTGTTACAAACTTAAAAGACATGAAGAATCTCATCAAGGAAGGAAAGACTTCCAGGTATGCCGTTTGTCTTGTGTTCTCATTTTAGATCATATTTAAAGGTTTAAGAGTCAGTCTTGATGACACTGATTTATAGTTACTACCAAAGCATAACTTTGCACCATTTGTTTTTGCATAGCTTTTTCCATAGTTAAATTTTCAAATGTTTAGAACTCTGCTTAATGATTACACCAAATAGCTGATCTAGCTCTAATTTTAAAGATGTAGCTTTATTTATATTTTTTTTTTCAGTGCGACTACCCAGACTGCGGTAAGAGATTTGCTACATCATATAACTTGAAATCTCACAAGAAATCTCATGAGAAGCCATGTGAGCCTTGTTTAGAACCAGGGTGTAACATGAAATTTCCAAACCGTAGACAGCTGAACCTTCACATGAAAACACATAATGGATCTGAAAAGAAATACAAGTAAGCATGAGGTTTTACAGTTGAACTTCGGTATCTCGAAAACCGATATCCCGAACACCATGGATATGTCAAAGTGATTTGGAGGTCCCAACCACTTATTCCTTAAGTATTTTACCCTCGATATCTTGAATCCTTGGATATCTTGATTTTTTTGTTCTTGGTCCCATTGAGTTCAAGATAATGAGGTTTGACTGTATATGATGTTAAAGTTAATGTATGTTTGTATTAATTTTCTGAATAGGGTTGACTTTTAGAAAGCATTGCAAAGGAAAACAAAATGGCAAAGTTAAGCCTCTAAACTGGTAATTATACCCCACGCAACAAGTTGCGTGAGGTATAATGTTTTTGACCCGTCCGTCAGTCAGTCAGTCAGTGTGTCAGTCAGTCAGTCAGTCAGTCAGTCCGTCAGTCCTGTTTTTTTGTCAGCGCAACTCCTCATAAACCGCTGCACAGAATTTCGTCAAACTTTGCAGATATTTAGGACACAATGTGTAGATGTGCATATTACCAGGAAATTCCGATTCCTTTATTTTTTCTCGGAATTTCGGCACTTTTCAACTTAGATTTTTGGCCATATCTTGAATATGGAGATGAACAGTTTGTCAGCGCAACTCCTCATAAACCAATGCACAGAATTTGGTCAGACTTTGCAGATATTTAGCACACAATGTATAGATGTGCATATTACCAGGAAATTCCGATTCCTTTATATTTTCTTGGAATTTCGGCACTTTTCAACTTAGATTTTTGGCCATATCTTCAATAGAAAGATGAACAGTTTGTCAGCACAACTCCTCTTAAACCGCTGCACAGAATTTGGTCAAACTTTGCAGATATTTAGGACACAATGTGTAGATGTGCATATTACCAGGAAATTCCGATTCCATTATTTTTCTGGGAATTTCAGCACTTTTCAACTTAGATTTTTGGCCATATCTTGAATATAGAGATGAACAGTTTGTCAGCGCAACTCCTCTTAAACCGCTGCACAGAATTTGGACAAACTTTGCAGATATTTAGTACACAGTGTATAGATGTGCATATTACCAGGAAATTCCGATTCCGTATTTTTCTGGGAATTTCGGCACTTTTCAACTTAGGTTTTTGGCCATATCTTGAATATAGAGGTGAACAGTTTGTCAGCACAACTCCTATTAAACCGCTGCATAGAATTTGGTCAAACTTTGCAGATATTTAGCACACAATGTATAGATGTGCATATTACCAGGAAATTCCGATTCCTTTATATTTTCTTGGAATTTCGGCACTTTTCAAGTTAGATTTTTGGCCATATCTTCAATATAAAGATGAACAGTTTGTCAGCACAACTCCTCTTAAACCGCTGCACAGAATTTGGTCAATCTCTGCAGATATTTAGTACACAGTGTGTAGATGTGCATATTACCAGGAAATTCTGATTCCATTATTTTTTCTGGGAATTTCGGCACTTTTCAACTTAGGTTTTTGGCCATATCTTGAATATAGAGATGAACAGTTTGTCAGCACAACTCCTCTTAAACCGCTGCACAGAATTTGGACAAACTTTGCAGATATTTAGAACACAGTGTGTAGATGTGCATGTTACCAGGAAATTCCGATTCCGTATTTTTCTGGGAATTTCGGCACTTTTCAACTTAGGTTTTTGGCCATATCTTGAATATAGAGGTGAACAGTTTGTCAGCACAACTCCTATTAAACCGCTGCATAGAATTTGGTCAAACTTTGCAGATATTTAGCACACAATGTATAGATGTGCATATTACCAGGAAATTCCGATTCCTTTATATTTTCTTGGAATTTCGGCACTTTTCAAGTTAGATTTTTGGCCATATCTTCAATATAAAGATGAACAGTTTGTCAGCACAACTCCTCTTAAACCGCTGCACAGAATTTGGTCAATCTCTGCAGATATTTAGTACACAGTGTGTAGATGTGCATATTACCAGGAAATTCTGATTCCATTATTTTTTCTGGGAATTTCGGCACTTTTCAACTTAGGTTTTTGGCCATATCTTGAATATAGAGATGAACAGTTTGTCAGCACAACTCCTCTTAAACCGCTGCACAGAATTTGGACAAACTTTGCAGATATTTAGAACACAGTGTGTAGATGTGCATGTTACCAGGAAATTCCGATTCCATTATTTTTGCCTTAAGAGTTTTGCCTTTTATTGAAGAAACTTTCCAGCTAGGTAATAAGAAACTCCACTGGAATCAGCTTTTTATAATGAAATTCTATGTGAAATATTTTATGACCTTAAAAGACCCCTATTGATTTTGAGATCAAAATATTAATGGTTTAACACAAACACACACTCACACACACACCATCTTCGATAGTTCTCTCCCCCCCCCCCCCCCCCCCCCCTTCAAATTGGTGTGCTTTGCCTTAAATAATTTCATAAGTACAGTATATAAACAGATTCATATGACTACATCATAATTTTGTTTCCATCAATTATTTCAATGTGTAAACTGTCATGTGTTGGACATGGACTTACACTCATTAACAAATCGAAATCACTGAGGAATTTAAATAACAGTTTGTCAGCATAATTCCGGCACTGAATTTCCTGAAACTTTGTAGGTATTTCAGAATAATGTATAGATTTGTATATTACCAAGAAATTTTGATTCCATTATTTAACTAGAAACTTCAGCCCAGTTAAATTTGTAACATACAAAGATTTGAATGTCCTTATATGCAAGAAGTTTTGATGTGATGATTTTTTGCAAGTAATTCCCCTTTTTTGAATTATACTGTGTATTTAAAATGCACTATGCCATTCATTACGTGTTGCATTGTCGAGTTTTGGGGAAGCGTGGGGTATGTGAGCTTGCTCACTTTTTCTTTCATTTTAAGTGTGTAATTTTAACTGTGATTGGCTTCATTTTTAGGTGCCCAGTAGATGGCTGTGACAAGACTTTCTTCTCTCCTCACTGTATGGGGTCACACCCACGTACACATCAACAGGACCGGGATTTTCGGTGCAATTATGAGGGCTGTACCAAAGTGTACTCCACTGCCTGTCGCCTCAAGCAGCATATGAGATCTCATACAGGAGAAAAACCTTTTGTCTGTTACTTTGAAGTAAGTTTTTTCTCATATTGCATTAGTCTGAAGCATGATTTGCAGATTTGTTGTTGGAATTTTTATGCCCTGAGATTGAAGATTTGCGTTTATCAAACAGATCTTGTTTTCCGTTAGAAAATACATGTCTTTATGGTTAAATTTCTTAGGAGCAATTTTTATGACTCAGTGAATTTTTAAAACATCAGAAGGTTATAACTTTGAAGATGGTAATCTGAAAGCTTTGAAGAGTTTTACAGTATGTGTTGGTCTTGTATTGTAAGAGTTATTATCAAAAGCTGCAAAAAAAACCATGAGTCCATCACCATAATAATAAAATTTCAGGACAATACAATAGCTGTTTATAATAGAAAGACTTGGAAGACATCGCGATATTGTGAAAGTTGAAAATGGGAACATACATGTAAATATGTCATGGTTCTCAAGAAATTCAGAAGTATGTCAGTGTGCAGAGTACATTTAAGTAATTTCTTTTTCTGAAATAGAATTGTGGATGGGCATTTACTACTGCCAGTAAATTGCGTCGACATCAAGCCAAACATACAGGACTGCGTAAATGGAAATGTCCGGTGGAAAACTGCGGCCGAGCTTTCATGAGGTCAGAGCACCTAAAAGGTCACATGATTACACACAGTGGGAAGAAACCATTTTCATGTCCTGTTGAAGGTAAGCACATTCTTAAGAAACTTTCATTCTGTCTAGAGTTTGTATGATTTTGAAAAAAAAATTGTTAGAATTGAAAATGCATTTTCTAACAGGATGCACTGCAAAGTTTGTTGCCAAAACAAGCCTGAAGGTTCACATGAATCGGCATGAAAATCAAAAAGTGGAGAAGATAGCGTATCACTGCCCTATAGAGGGATGCATGAAGAAGTACTTTTTAAAGTCCAAGCTGCGGGAACACATGGTTCAGAAACACTTAAGCAGTATTTCCAGTAATGGACAGGTCACTCAACTGGACCTGGAGCCACTGCTGGGGGGAGAGTTACAGGACATAGGAATGATGACCTCAAACACAGATGCCAAAACTGTCATCCAGACAGTTCAAATCAACAGTAAGAAGATAAACAACAGAAAAAAAAAGATTGTTATATACATAATCAGAAAACAAAAGTGAAAGTTGAACTTTTAATGATGCTTATTTGTAGATCCAGGAGGAAGCCAAAACCTAGAACAGTCAGTCCAGGCAACAGGTACTCAGTCAATATCAAAGAATTGACAAATACAAAATTGCATAAAATGATGAATTAAGAATTAAATTGGAGGACTTTTTGAAAAAAATTCAAATTTCTGTTTCTTACTATTGGTAATATTTCAACAGAACCAAAGACTACGATGGCTATGCTGACCATTCCTGCATCAGAGCAAATGACCATTGACCCATTAGAATTCATCACCAATCCCGCAGGTAATTCAACATTTAATTGTAATGCATGCACGTGCATATAAAGATACCAGTTCTTAAAATTTTTTGTAGTTTCTTTCACGGCAGTTTATTGGTGTACTTTGGGGAGATGTCAATGTTTAAAGTATTTTGTTGTAAAGAAATCTTGATATCTGAATCGTTTAATTTCTTCTATTCTTTGAACTTTAACTTTCTTTCATTTACATGAAATTTCCACATTATGATAAAATAAAAGTGATGCTCAGCACAATAATTGAAGAAATTTATTGTTTTAGATTCTTCTGGAGAGATTCCACAGATCAGCCAGGCTGTTCTGAATCAGCTGATGTCGGGGTTAGAGAAACCGGAGCCAACAACCAATCAAACAGCCCCCCACACTCGTAAGATTTCAGAAATAGACGGGCATATTTATTACCTTAGCTCCAACTGTTTACTGAAATTAGTTAAAAAAGGTTAAAAATGATATTGATATTTGCATGCTTTTTTATGTTTTTTTTTTGTTTAAAGGATTTATGTGTTTAAGAGTAAAATATAAATCAAAAATAGAATTATGTCAAATGTAATATGCATGTAAAAGTCTATAATCTCTATCGTTATTACCTCTATCTACAGAAAGCATGGCTGGTCCAGTGGTATTGGAGAATAACAGTGGATCTGCGCGGACTGATTACCTCAGTAATCACAACCTGAGCTATCGAGCCAGACAAAGGAGACAACTCCTGAAGGAGAAAACCTCCACTGCTGTAGAGAGTCAGGACTACACAGACCAGGGTAAAATAAGCCTTCTCATTTACTTATAAAAAGGGGGAGTCGTAAAAAACTATTGATGGAAAATCATGTCTTCCATCTCACACTAGGGGGTTTAGATATTTCTGCCACAATTATTTTAGGGCCCTGCATGAAAATGAAGGAGCTCTATAGGAATTACATTGTCCATCTTTCTGCCTGTCTGTCCATCAACATTTTTATTGTGGCGTGAAAACTCATACCAACTCAAACAGTTTTCAACAAAATGTCTTTCAATTTTGTACATATTTTACTACAAGAGCAACTTAATATTTTCAAATTTGTACAGAAGTACTCGACTATAAGATCAAGTCACTGATAGAACTGTCTGTATGTATGTTTGAATGTATATCCTTGAAATTTTTGTTGCAGTTCAATAACTCGGTTTTCAATGCAACATTTTCAAATTTTACACAGTAGAACTTTACTGTAAGAGAACGACTTTGCCCTTAGTGGGGCCCTCTCTGACTGTGTCAGTTTTCTAGTCCCTTCAGTTTTAATTGCTAAGTTGATATACATTGAGGTATTAAAACCTGAATCTAGGAGGATGTGTAAACAATGTATATGGTAATGAGTTTATTTTGATCAAAATTTAAATTGAGAATTGTAGCAACCTTTTTAATACATGTACAATATTTATCTTGTAGAGAATTCTGAAGAGAGTTTGCTGGCACAGGCTTCGTCAGTTTTCCTTTCTCCCGAGGAGGCGCCATCTTTCAGTGCCTCCGCAGACCATGTGACCTTCAGCCCCCCGGCTGACTCCCTTTCCTCCCGAGGGATCACCTTTAGGGACCCCGAGACAGGGGTCATGTACGTACAGACACAGCTGTTACAGGTCAGTGTACCATACCATTATCTCTATCATCTACACTCTGATATAAAAATTATCTGGATCAGAGAACTTTGACACTTTCTCTAGGGGTTTTGCATAATATAAACTGGAAAATAAAATCTTTCAGATTTAAAAAGGCATTTGCATTGCTAAGTAGTAAAAATAGTAATACCCTTCGAGTGAGGCATCAAGAAGAATATTTTTTTTTTATTTCAGGATGACCCTCCTAGTACAGTTACAGATTTATATTCAGATGAACAAGTGTTGGGAAGTGAAATTTCAGATCTAACTGATAATTCTTCCACTAGTCTAGACCAGTCAATTCAAGATTCAGAGTTTACAGGGTCAACTATCAACTTTCAAGACCTCCATTAACCAGAGAGATTTAAAGGACTTGAATGTTCACCGGATATTGTAGACAGTGATTTGTTATTGTGAAACATACTGCATATCCATTGCCTGTTGACTGTGCTAAAGAACATGTTCATCTATGTGGTGCAAGATGTAACAGTATTTTACAGGGATTGATATGTATGCAGAATGTCTTGTCCAATGTTATTTTACATTTCTGCATGCAGATCAGCAATATAGGGCAAATACTGGAACTTTTTGATTTTTTTGTTTATTTGATAGAATTTAAGTGAACTTTATCCATTTGCTTCCAAAATGTGCTCTTCGAACAATTTCAATCTCTGAGGACATAATACATAAAAAGTACAATATATACATGTAACAAGGTCTGTGTTTACAGTTTTATATCAAGTTTAATTCACATACTAGGACTGATTTTTTTTTAATAAAGTACTATGACATGCATAAAAGTGCTATAAAAAAAGGTAAGATTTGCAGAAATTCAAGCAATGTACAGTATATAGAGCTGCTTGCCTGCATTTATTATTTTCAATACTATCTGCTTTAGGTAATCGTTGTGCATTATAAGAAGTTTTATTAAATGTCGGTATAAAATAAAACAAGTTTTACTGAAAAAAAACCTTGCTGGCATATATTGTATTAAATCTTGCTTTATCCAATTGAATCTATCAAACAATTTAATGCTCCGTCCATCTAGAAATGCTGCTGTATTTTTCCAAAATAAACAAATACTTCTAAATTTAGGCAAAAATTTCATTTCAAAGTTCTTCACAAATTCTATAGATATTGGAGGAGGTGAAAATATAGGAAATTGACACAGAATTCCATTAGTTTGGACTTATTTTGTGGTAGAGTGGATTACTTTTTGAGTAGTGTTAATAGGCCTCTATTTTTGTCCGTTACTCAATGATGTTATACAGCAATGTCTGTGTGAATATTGTAATTGCTTGTTGTTAAATTGTTACTGTAATAAAATCAGTAAAGTACTAGTTATCTTCAGTTGTACCTGAGCTGTTATTTCATACTTGATCACTCCTTCAGTACTAAGTTCAGTTGGATATACATGTACATTACTCATGTGTCCTTGCTCAAATAGGGAATATTATACAATTATTGCATGTTCGTGAGGGAAATATGAAGATTTATTCAGCCAAGGAAAATCATATTCCCCGAGGGCTTATGGATAAATCTTCATGTTTCCCGAACATTCATGCAATAAATTGTTTATTATACCGAAACAAGCAAAAACTTTAAAAATAAACATAAACTTTCAAATTCAGCACCGCTCTTAAATTCACTTTCAATTTTTAATGTAGTTTTACTGAAACATTTTACAGAAGTCCAGCAACAATTTTGTGACGTAAAGAAGGCTATTGTGACGTCTACCGTATATACTCGCCTATAAGTCGGTCCACCTATAAGTCGGTTGTATTTTTTGAGGTTATTTTGGAGGGATTTGCCATTGACCCGCTTATAAGTCGGTACAACTTTTTGCCAGAATCGGTTGACATTTTCAAATTAATGCTCTAATGTTTAAACCTGGTTTCGATTAATATTTTTAGAAATGACGCCGATATTTAAATTTAAATCATTAAGAAAAATACATAATGCACACTTAAGATAAAGTTATTAAAATATGTAAACACTTGTACTTTATGTATAATCTCAGAATACATAAATGATATGATATATCCAGACTTTGTTCAACGATAATTGTGGGAAATGTTTATTAAATACTACATTTCGCCGTCCAGAAAAATACTAACCTTTTTATGACTCGCCTATAAGTCGGACATGGAGTTTTGAACCAAAATTTAACTCCCAAAAAACCGACTTATAGGCAAGTATATACAGTACATGTACTACTCTCGGGAGTTTTCGTTCAACGAACGATAACTATTGCGGGAAAATGCATAAGGTTTCCGAAGAGGTTGAATATGATGAAAAGCATGACGACAGGGAAATATTAAGTTTTATGGCCCTGTCACGTGATAATCAAGAACCAATCAGATAGTGCATTGTATAGAATAATTATAATGAGGTATAATAAATAATTTTATTATACTTTCATGTTAAATAGTCAAATTTGATTGGCTTTAAAAACATTGGTTAAAAAGTAGTATTACCCTACCACATGCATAAACCAAGCCCTCCGGGTAACATTACATAGCAAATGTTGAAAATGCATGCAAGATGAGGGGTATTGGTATAAAAATTGTTAACTGCACAGAATGTTTTTGTGAATGGTTCACCGTGACCTTTTCTTTATATGCATGCTGAATACATTCGGTATAATAAAAAAAAAATATTACTTGTTTTTTTATGGTAAATGTGAAATTGTTATCCCTTCAAAGCCATTGTTGACCTCGCCTTCCCCTCGGTCAACAATGGTTTTCGTGGGATAACAATTTCATGTTACCCTGAAAAAAAATTTTTTTTAGAAGTTAAGATTGACCTTTAATTCTCATCTTTCTACAAGTTTGCTTGGTGGCCAAGTGAAGAAGCTTATTTGATTTTTGGGTCAAAAGTCAAGGTTATAGTAGGTTTTAATTTCTGGGCACAATCTGAGGGGTTCCTTTTGAAATATCAAACTTGAGTCAAAAGACAGAAATAAACCTTGACAATGACTTCTAATTAAACAACTTGAAGCCTGCAGCTTGTACAGCATTCTTTTTACATATAAAAAATGAACGAATTTTGGGAATTTTATAACTAAATTAGGGCAGTTTTTGACATTTACATGGATTCACCTTTGCAACTTGAAAAATACTTTCAAGTACAGAAAGGGCGTCTTGATACATTAGAACTACTTGTCAACTGCTTTCATTGCATAATCTAAACAAGAACTACAAATTAAATTGACACTGCTTGAGTAGGAATATAAAAACCATAAGTCTCTGACGAGATTGTAGCTCTACTGGTTTGTACTTATAACAAAGGAAGAGAAAAGTAGCCAATCGACTTGAAACTTTGCAACAGCAATAAATGGAATAATGATCCTTGGTTGTCTCTTTTTATGGCAAGATTTAATGCAATCAGACTAAAACTGTAGGAGGAGTAGCCTTATAAAAGAATTTGACAGAAATTTCAATTTTAGTAACCATGGCAATGTCATACATTAAAATAGACAATTATGTATCTTGATGTAGACTCCTTGCATTTCAAGTTATATTAAAATCATATTAAACTGTAGGAGGAAGTATTTCCAGAAATTTCTATTTTAGTAACTATGGCAAAACGGTTGATTGAAATCAAAAACAGTTATACAGATTTATTTATCTTGGTGTAGTCTTCTTGTGTGCCAAGTCAGAAATCAGACAAACTGTAGGAGGAGTAGCATTTTGAAAGTATTTCCCAGAAATTTCTATTTAGTAACCATGGCAACACCGTTTATGGAAATCAAACACCGACATACAGAATTATGCATCTTGTGTAGTCTACTTGTGTGCCAAGTTGTATTGAAATCAGACCAAAACTGTAGGAGGAGTAGGGTTTTGAAAGTATTTCACAGAAATTTCTATATTTAGTAACTATGGCTACTTGTGTGCCAAGTTATATTGAAATCAGACCAAAACTGTAGGAGGAGTAGTGTTTGAAATTGTTTACAGACAGACAGACGGACGGCGGACACCTTACTATCACAAAAACTCTTCTGGTCTCTGACCAGTAGAGCTAAAAATTGGATCAAGTTCACTACCCTTGAGCACTCTGGATTAAGTATGAGCCCAACTGAGCCAAGGGGAGAGAAAATATGTTCTGAACAAGGATTTTACACATTTTTTTTAAACATGACCTTTGATTGAAAAACTGGTTAAGTTCATTGCACACCTATTACCAAAGGCCACTCTATAGATGAAGTTTGAGACTATCTGGGCGAAGGGGAGAAAAAATATACTCCTGACAAGGTTCTTCGACCTTGATTTTGATCTAGATAATTGGTTCAAGATTATGCATACCCTCCATCCATTGGCACTCTATAGGTCAAGTTTGAGACTGACCGAGCCAAAGGGAGAGAAAATGTACTCTGAACAAAGATTTTTACACTGAGGTTTTTCAAACAGATTTTTTATACCAGAAAATTGGTTCAAAAAACAAATCACTGCACACCCACTCTCTACTCATGGGCACTCAAATGGTGATGTTTGGGCTAGATGGGCCAAGGGTTTTCTAACCTTGACCTTTTACCTAGAAAATTATTATCAAGGTCACTGCACACCCTCTATCCAAGAGCACTCTATGGGTGAAGTATGAGCTAAACTGGGCCAAGGAGAGAGAAAATATGCTCTGAATAAGATTTTAACACAAGTGGTTTTACCACCTTGACTTTTGATTGGAAAATTGATTCAAGGTCACCTGCTACCCACGGGCACTCTGAATGAAGCATGAGCCCAATTAAGACAAGAGGAGAGAAAATATGCTCTGAACAAGGATTTTACAAAGAGTTTTTTTTTTACCTTGATCTTTAATTAAAAATTGGTTCAAGGTCACTGCACACCCGTTACTCATTGGCAATCTGTGGGTGAAGGTTGAGACTCTCTGGGTCAAGGGGAGAGAAAATATACTCTGGACTAGGGCTTTTTTAATTCAGTGATTTTTTGACCTTGACCCTTCATCTACAAAATTGGTTCAAGGTCACTGCACACCCGTTACTCATGGGCAATCTGTGGGTGAAGGTTGAGACTCTCTGGGCCAAGGGGAGAGAAAATATGCTCTGTACTAGATCTTTTTTAATTCAGTGATTTTTTTACCTTGACCCTTCATCTACAAAATTGGTTCAAGGTCACTGCACACCCTCCACCCACAGGCACTCCATATTTGGGCTAACCTGGACCAAGGGGGAAAGATATATGCAATCTATTGGTGAACTTTGAGCCTGACTGGGATAAGTGGAGAAAATATGCTCTGGACAAATGAAATTGGATGGACAGACAGATTGAACACTAGTGCACCCACACAATGGGCCCTAATTAGGAATTTAGGGCAGCTGGGCAGTCCGAGTCTGCCAATTCTCAGTTTGTACTTGATAAACAGGTGCTAGGTGGCTACATGAAAAAGTCAAATGTCATCAATAATGTGAATATCAGTACTAGTTCAGAATTTGAGAAATAATATCTGTACATTACACATTGAAAGGTATTCTCTGGTTTGTGTGCTCTTCATTCAAATCAATCTAGATGCCAGATATAGTGATGTTTCTACAAACTATATTGGAAAGTAATATATCTAAATCACATAGTGTTGTCAACAAGTACTAGGTTAAAGATGCAAGTATCAGTTAGTAAAACTGCTACTCGTTTACACAGATATATATACATTTTATAAGTAGGAAAGAACCTTTGCTTTTAAGTGTACATGTATACTAACACGTCACCAGTTTTATTTGTCATTAGTCTAGATCTAGAATTTCACAAATATGATGGATTTATTTTGATTACTTTTCACAATTTATCTAATTACGGTAATGGCTTTGATTCCCAAGGAGTGTACAAATTTTGAAGACCTAATTTAATTATTACCTTATCAATTACCTGATTTAACAAGATGCTGCCCCAGAGAACAAAGGCTGATGTTAAACTCATAAAGGTTAGATGATTATGTGAAATTACAAACATGCAAAACAGCCATTAACTTCTGATTGTAACATTCATTATAAATAATTGTGACAACGTTTTCAAACTGGCATTATTCATAAGATTGCCATGGATTTCTAGGTCTTGTCTATAAATAGTAAACATGACAATAGATTACAAATGTAACTGTCGAGGTTTATTTCATTTCATTAGAGATTTCTTATCAACAATTTGACCATAAAGTTTGTATTTTTAGATAAAAGTAAGACAGTATAACTCTTCAGAGTGCATGTATACCTCAGACACAGGTACAAGTATGTATGACCATAGACTCGGGTACACGTATGTGTGATGTCGACATTGCAATATCACAAAAGGGTACTTTGTGAGTGACATCACACACAACACAATTTTTCCTTAAGAATTCACAGTATTTCACATCAATGTCATTCACATCATTGTTGGCTGCTATCTTGATGCAGCAGCCTGCACATTTTGTGGGTCAGCACTGTCCAAAGATTTTAAAAGTCTGAATAATCCCGCTGCCTCTCTTATCCGACTGAATTCAATACAAAACGCTTGTACTTCTATGAAGATATCCTACAAATTAAAAGTTAAAACTTGCAGGAGACATTTCATTTTTAAAAAACAAACATAGGTAATCAGAGATTACAGAGCTCACCTCAACGAATGTTGTCTTTAAGTAAGGCAAAGTCCCACACTAAACTAATAATCTAGAAGTGTGCATCCCTAGATGCAGCATTTATGCAATTTTGGTTTGATAGGGCTTGCAGTTAATTGGGAATAGACTTTTCTGAAAACTTAAAACTAGTCACTCATCCAGAAAATGTAAGTCAAATCCAGCATCCAAAGCAAGTTTTGAGATTGTTCGTCCCTTGATGCATCATCCATGCAAGTTTGGTTCAGATAGACCTTATAGTTACTTGGAAATGAGATCTGCTCCAAAAACTTAACCTGGTTACTCATCTGGAAAATGTAGGTCAGATCCAGCATCCGAAGCAAGTCCAGTAGTGTGAATCCTTAGATGTATCATCCATGCAAGTTTGGTCAATATAGGGTTTATAGTTACTTGGAAATGACATCTGCTCCAAAAACTTTAACCTGGTCACTCATCCGGAAAATGTAAGTCAAATCCAGCACCCCAAAGCAAGTCCAGTAGTGTGCATCCTTAGATGTATCATCCATGCAAGTTTAGTCAATATAGGGCTTATAGTTACTTGGAAATGACATCTGCTCCAAAAACTTTAACCTGGTCGCTCATCCCAAAAATTTAGGTCAGATCCAGCATCCGAAGCAAGTCCAGTAGTGTGCATCCTTAGATGTATCATCCATGCAAGTTTGGTCAATATAGGGCTTATAGTTACTTGGAAATGAGATCTGCTCCAAAAACCTTAACCTGGTCACTCATCTGGAAAATGTAGGTCAGATCCAGCATCCGAAGCAAGTCCAGTAGTGTGAATCCTTAGATGTATCATCCATGCAAGTTTGGTCAATATAGGGTTTATAGTTACTTGGAAATGACATCTGCTCCAAAAACTTTAACCTGGTCACTCATCCGGAAAATGTAAGTCAAATCCAGCATCCGAAGCAAGTCCAGTAGTGTGCATCCTTAGATGTATCATCCATGCAAGTTTGGTAATTATAGGGTTTATAGTTACTTGGAAATGACATCTGCTCCAAAAACTTTAACCTGGTCGCTCATCCGGAAAATGTAAGTCAAATCCAGCATCCGAAGCAAGTCCAGTAGTGTGCATCCTTAGATGTATCATCCATGCAAGTTTGGTCAATATAGGGCTTATAGTTACTTGGAAATGAGATCTGCTCCAAAAACTTTAACCTGCTCCAAAAACATTAACCTGGTCATTCTTTAGCTGAAATTGCAGCATCTGAAACCTTGACTGGTACAATAAAACACACTAGAAGCATCCTCCATGCATCTCTGACTAATATAGGCCATAGAAGTACTTGAAAAGAAAACTGCTCCAAAAACCTTAACCTGGGATGCTGACGTATTACATAAGCTCCCCCAACTTCGTTGAGGTGAGCTAAAAATCATACAGTCTTCATAAAATAATACAGTCATAAAGTTCGAAATGTTTATTCACACAACTAAAATTAAAGTGATCATAGATTAATAAGCTCAACTCGATAAATGTTATCTTGAGGTCGACTAAAGTCTCGTACAAAGTGAATGATCAGTAAGAACCATCAGTTCAATATAAATTAATCATTATAAACCTTTCATAAAACAACCAAAAGTACATGTCACTTGCAGCAAACTTGAGCAAGGCACATATACACTGTACATGTATGAATCTCTGGAAGCAACATCCACACAAGTTTAGTCCAGATAGGACACATACTGTAAATCATTTTTTATTCGCAAGAACTTTATTTTCGTGTAATTACGCAAGGCAATGTGCAAGCAAAAATTCAATTCCTGTGTATAGAAGTATTCCTAAAGATTATATATAGAGCTGAGCAATAACCACAATTCTTGAAAATTTTGTCTCCCCTTTTAAGGGTAAATGACTACCTCACGAAAATACGGTGTCGCGAAAATTTAGTGATCTACAGTAAGCTCATCTCAACTTCAACCTGATGAGCTACAAACATTGATACATTATTTAAAAGTTTTTTCTTTCTCTTTCAAGTGAAATAGAAACAAGTAGATTGTACCTTACCTTGACGTCAATGATTTTATTTCTGATGAGAGACTGAAGAAATACACACACTAATCGTACAAGTCTATTCTGTAAATATCTATCACGAATCGTTTCACATGTTGAGATGCAGTTTGAAATGTATAAATGAATGAATTCTGATGGTAGTTCTACAGCCTAAAATGAAAGAAAACAATATTTATATAACACATATGTAAAATTCCTCAGCTAGGAAATACAAATGTACATACTTTCATGTCCATGTTATGGATCATTAAAATACTTACTGTTGTTAGTCTGTTGACAACCTCCATTGAATGCAGAGACATTTCCATGTTGACAAGGACAGAAAAATACCTGAAAAAATCATTATGGTTTCTTAATACAACACAAATTTTTGAGATAGGTGGAAGCTTTAACAACTTTCTCAACAAATGCTATTTTAATTTAGAATCTTAATAATTTATTTACAAAGTACTTTGTGTGTTTTTATTTTTAAAGAAAAACCCCTCACTCTGTGATTTGGTTGGACTGCATCAATCGCAGTAAAACTTCTATGGCCACTAAGGGGTTATTTTCTACTAAGTCTGGAAGCTGTAAATGAATGAAATGGTACAGAAAAAAATGTTTTAAGAATAAAATCAACAAGTATCAATTATTATGGTAAATATTTGTGTATATATGTATATTTAAAGAGACCTCCGAAAAACTGCACTGAAGCTCCTAGCTGAAATACATTAACTCTGAAGGAGTGGGTCTATTTTGGTGACTTACAAAGTGTAGAAGGAAAAGCCACATATAACTCTAACAACAGAAGTTAAACATTTAGACTTTTTACTTTGGCTGCAGTATGCCCTTAATGATTACCTGTAGCAGAAGAAAGCCCAGTACCGGTATGTTAACTTTGGTAGCAGTAAGCTTTTTGGCTACCTTTGCTGTGGTAAGTCTTTTATAGCTTTTATGGCAGGAGTAAATACTATATGGTTACCTTGGCAGGAGTAATTCCTATATGGAACAAGCTCTAAGTAAGGTAGAGCTATATGTTAAACTTGGTAAGTGTTAGAGGTATATGTGGTTACCTTGGCAGAAGGAAGCCTTGGTAGGTGTTAGGGCTGTATTTTTACCTTGGCAGGAGGAAGCCTTGGTAGGTGTTACAGCTATATTTTTACCTTGGCAGGAGGAAGCCTTGGTTGGGGTTAGAGCTATATATGTGGTTTACCCTGGCAGGAGTAAGCCTTGGTAGGAGTTAGGGATGTGTTTACCTTGGCAGGAGTAAGCCTTGGTAGTTAGAGCTATATGTGGTTACCTTGGCAGGAGTAAGCCCTATGTGGTACACCAATTTATTGTCCTTTTCCAGCTCCGTTAGTAACTGTTGCTGCTGGGGCAGAGTCAGTGCTCCTTTAAATGCTTTAGACATCAGCCTTCGGATCTCCACGCCTGCTGAACTACTGACACACATGGTGGTATCCCAGGCAATATTATAATCCATGTCCACTGGGTTCATCCAACACAGCTACAAAAAAAGAGACATATAGCACAGAGATTCTGACAGTTCACGGAGATCCACTATGTGTTATTCTCCTTTGCAGCAGTAAAATAAATTGACTCTGCACTGTAATGTTACCCAGACCAAACACTGTATGTGAACTTATAAAAATCAGGCCTCCTGATAATAATTCATGAAAACTGTTCATAAAATGTAAATGGACATCTGTAGCTCAAATACATGGTTATGCCAACCACTCTTTACCAAGTCACTGGGCTAAATTTTGAATATGTTAATTTATGTACAGTACCTCATCTTCAGCAATATGTAAGGGTGGGGCTAGTCTGATGAACTCTGGCATCATACAGTTCTCCACAGGAGGTTTGTTTCCCGTCAGCAAGGCCTCAATTGTCTGCCTCTGTACATCAGGATTTATAACACCAGGCTTCCCAAAATGATCATAACTAGTAAAAAAATGCATAAAAAAGATAAAAATCTTAAGAATGCTCCCTGGTACTTGCTTTTGTGAGGAAGCAAAGATTAAATTGTTCAGGGTGACTGGCACACATCTTTCAAAATGAAAACTCAAGTTTTAATGACATTACCAGTACATGTTTTATACTAAATACTTGTACCTTGCATATGTAGTAGATTATATAATTCAGTTTTTTTATAGCCAAAATATGAACCAATAATTCTTCCATACCAATGCATGAGTTACATATAAAACTCTTCCTGCCATGTAGAAGGTCTGGGGCTGAGCATATGAGGTAAGATTTTCCAGTACACTTATGCAGGGATCACTAATTCATGAGAACCTACATAAAGGTTTCAGTTCACTGACTGGATGTTGTGTTGCAGTCATAAACATGATTGACCTTTGTTAAAGCATCTCACCTTGTAGGTTTCGTATCAGGGTCAGGAACTACACATGGCATGGCTGACTTGCTCTGAGCTGGCATTTCTGACTGCCTCTCAGCCAATGCCAGCTGTAGGCCACTTACGTCAAAGTTCTGTAATACATGTAAATTGTCACACACATTAATACAACACAACTTCTAGGACCTACAAGAGGGTCATGGGCTTTACTTGTAGATATAAACAGGAATTTGTTATAGACATGTTCAAAATGTGACAGGACATACTTGCATGCTACTGACATCCAGTTGGATAATTTGAGTTGGCGTCTTTTTGAACATCTGCGGAGGAAAAAAAAAAGTTTTACTTACGAGTAAGCTGAGTACTTTATTATAGTACTATTACATGTATTATCCCTTCCCCCCACACAAACACATACTGTAAGCCAACTATTATTTGTGACTTCATTTATTCACGATTTATCCGTCTAAAATCCTCCTGCAACTACTAATTTTTTGTGACTGAGCAACATTTCACATTAATGGTAAATTGTTGGTTCACAATAAGAAATATTCATGAGTAAAAGGTCTCAAAACTCACTGATACTTCTCACATGCAAATAAAAGTTCGTTTACAGTCATAAAAACATAATGCATTCATTAAAATACTCCAGATAAAATACTCCAGATTCAGAAAACCATTTAATTTGCACTGTATGTAATTTCTGATACATAAGAAGTGTTCTAAATTCTTTCTCCTGTGTCACTGAAGTATCAAACGTAGATCAGACACAGCCTCTGAACCCTGCATAACATACATGTACCAAGTGTGCATGTTTAGCTAAAGAATCACTTAGGCTACTGTAGAGTGAAAAAGGGCCTAAATCCTTTACACAATCATTAATTCAACCATAAAATTTAGGTAAGAATCAGGATATCGAGCAAATACACATCAAATCTGCAAGTTTGGTTTGGATATCCCTTAAAGATATCTTGAATTTGATGGACAGACAGATGGAGAGACACATTGATTTCTGTAATTGATTATAGTAGCTGATAAATTACTACATCTAAAAATCATGATTCATTGTGTTACACAATAAAATTTAATGGCATTAAAAAAAAGTTAGTAACTTTTCAAAATAAACTTTATCTTAAATTTCATGATAATATCTAGTACTGTTTTGTAATGGGAAAAGTTCAAATAAATGATGGATTAGAAAGATAATTATTGACCATTTATACAAATAATGTGATGCAGTAATGCAAATACGCTGACATGAATGTGAACATAAAATTTACTTCCCTTCCACTCCATCCCCTTGAAATCCCTTTCAAGTTTGTCTCTTGCATGAAAAAAAGAAGGTATACTTTGTGGCATTTTATTCAAATTTGATCTTTTCCCAACAACCAAATTATTATTCAATGAAAAAAAGAAAAAGAAACTGAAATTCAATTTCAGAAACATTATAAACCTACTTTATGCACAAGTGTCATACATTATGAAGTGTAGTGTGTGAACTGTCAAAGAGTATTTGATTCAAATTAACAATTATTACTATAACTTTCTCATCAAGAACATGTCTATATCAATTTTGTAAAGCTAATCAAAAAATATTAAGTAGGTTTACAGTGTTTCAAATCAAGAAATGAAATTCTGGACAGTACTTGTACTTGCCATTCTTGGAATCTGATAAATATCAAAATCTGTGTATACATGCAGCTCTAACTATTTAAATGTTCTCTGTGTTGTTCTTACCATTACAGTGCAGTGAGCAATGAAAGGATTAGCCTGATGGATACAAGTTCACAGAAATCATCAAATAAGTTTAGTATGATAAAATCTACTTACAGAAGATTGCACATAAAAACTCCAGCATAGTTTGAATATATTTAATGTCTAAATTGTTCTTTTTTCACAAATGGGATCATTGGGGAAAAAGTTCTTAAACTTAGTATGCCCTTTTCCTGTATGTTAAATATAGCAAAAATTTCTTTATCTTTGAGTCACAGTTTAAATATGAAATAATATTAAGGAACTCGATAATCAGTGGATAATCAGGTGAATTTAGTAAGAATCACTAAAATAAAAAATTCGTAAAGCTGTATTAATACATTTCATTTATAAATACAGATGGAATTTCAAACAATTTTCATTTAATATGTATATTAATTTCAATATTTCAACTCCTTGGAAAAATACATGTAGGTAGTTTTTTCTCTAAGCCCCCATCAAGTTCAAGGTAATGAGGTTTTACTTTATTTGAGAATTTCAATGCCATCAAAATCAACCTTGCTTAGATGGTCTAGCCCACTGTACACATACTGCTAGGAGATAAGGTCTGCAGGTCTAGAATTCAACCCTGGGAAATATCCTCAATCTATATAATTTAATTCTGGTTGTACTGCACTTATTTGATCAGCTGAAAAAATTACTATATAACCTGTGTTGTCTACTTCACAATATGACTGATGTCAAGAACATATCAATTCGCTTGATGTTACATTTACATTTTGTACAATTTGAAGTCGTTACTGAGGGGAAATTGTTTTCTTTTTTACATTACACGTTAGAAAATTAAGTTATAAGGAATAAATTTAATAGCTATATCCAAGTTATACTTGATAACCTAGGTTGGAACAGTTCACTCTTTTTTATAAACTGTTTCACAGTTTTTAAAGTGTAAACTGTCCCAAATTAGGTTATACAGTATAACTTTGGTAGCTGTTAAATTCATTTCATAAATATTCTGTCTGTAAAATTTTCCTTTAATATTTTAATTAAAGTGTGAAGTACCTCTTTAGTTGGACTGGAGATGAGTTGTGAGAGGAAGTATCTCTCTGCTGGGGAGATGGCTGGAATTGCCCAGTGTAAGTCAAACTGTCCTGCTTCTTGGTTTTCAGTAGGAGGGTTCTGAGTATAGTAATAACAACATAAAATCTTTATCTAAAAATATATTTATGTGTACAATGTAATACACATTTACCATGAATCTATATATAAATACTGCTTCACAACCTGCTCAGAGATGCACTGTATATGAAATTGGAATTTTTCACCAATAAATAGATCAAAATACAATGCAGTTACCATGGCAAGATTTTCAAAGAAAGAAAAAAATAATGCTTACTAAAAGATGAACAAAGACAGTGGCAAATGGATTAGCAGCTATGGGATCTGTACGGTACATCTCATACAGAAGAAAGATGGCAGCCAACTTCTGTGTAGGGTGTGGCAGTAAATCTCGGTTCTGGAGCAGCAATACCTGGAGAAATCAAGGAATTATTGCAACAGTTATCTTTAAACACTTTTATATATATTGATTTTAAATTGCATAAATTCATAAAAATTAATTTTAATTACTTATTCTTTTAACATTTGAACAAACTAGAACAGATATACATGTACAAGTAAAATAAAATAAAAAGAACTATTTAAAGTCAGCTTTGCTTCATTGTGATTAATAATGCCCTAATACAGGATACATAAATAATTACATATAGATGATAATAAACTACTCCAAACTACTTAGGCAATATATAATTGCATTAATCAAGTTAATAAAGAATACAACATACATATGTTGTGCTGATTGACATTGCAGTGCTGAGTGACAATAAAAGAGGAAATCCCATTGTTTATACTTACAATTGAAGATCCCACTTTGAAGTGATCTTGTTTGGTAAAGTAGTGGTGAAAACCAGTGGCTAAGTTTTCAAATGACTGTGTCTGGGTGGTGTCCTCAGAGAGGACGCTGTAAATGACAAGATGTGATGGTTTAATGTACATGGTTAGGTGTACGTTACGATGCTAGTCATGCTACTGTTGTCTCCATCTAGTGTTTGGCTAATATCCCAGTCTTATTACATATTTTTATGTATTTCTCAATAGAATGTATAGAGATGTTCTGGGCATTTACAGAGCAATACTAGCCTGCACTGTAAATGCCCGGGGACTACTTTTTTGTTTGTGATGTCAAAATATATTTTCCCATCTTTCCATTCCTAATAACATGTACATTTGATGTCACAAATATCCTAAAACTGTCAGCTACTTATGATGTAAGGATGTTAATAACCAGAAATTGAAAAACTGAAGAACATCTGCAAGTGCTTTACGGTAGAAAGAGAACAGCTAGGGTGAGAAATCTGGAGGGGAGCACTGTACTATGTTGCTGCCAGTTACTGTTGTAAGTGGTATATTTGTTGAATGGCCTCATGCATCCATCGCGATGTAACAGGAATTGGGTGCATTAGTTCGGTCATCCACAGGCTTAGCGGGAGGTCACAGGTTCGAATCCCAGTCTGTCTGAATTTTTCCCTGCTTATAATATTTAGTGTTCAACAACCAAACCCCATAGTGGTTTAATAGAGTCTCTGTGAGGTTTTCAGGATGGAAAACCTCAAGAAAAAAGAGGGAAGAATGTAAAGGCGATAGGGTACATCAGTCCGGTAGCTCAGTGGTAGAGCACCTGCATGGTTGGAGGAAATCCTGTGTTCGAGTCACAATATGGCCGACATTTTACCCGCCTGTTATAGGGCATGGAGAGCATAAGAAGAAAAAATTGGATAATGATGTGTTTCAAGCCATGGTACTATTGTATGGTGTGTCTATAGATCAATTTTCATATTTTTGGCAAGGAAATCCATTTTACTTTCGCATGGCACATCTATAGATGGATCATCAGACTTTGGCAAGACCATGGGACTTTGGTATCATTATATGTATGTATATTTATATATATGTACATGTATATATTGTTGTTGTTTTCTTGCTTTGCATGCCTTGCAAGTGGAGGGCTGCAAATTTTAACTAGTACTTTGCACTCATGGCAAGTTAAGCAGTGATGGATCTTCTTGTGCCAACAACTACTTCAACACAGATCTTAGTTAATATAGGATTAATTTCTATATTCTGCAGAGGGATTCAAATTTGTGACATATGGATCAGACTTCTTACTTTACCTTCACAACTTGCTCTAATGACAGGAGTCAACAATTTTATCAATAAAGTGAAAATAAATGAGAAACTATATAAATCCTACCAGTGATCTTCGCAAAGTATTTACGCCTTCCTTATCTGTTTTCACTTCATTGATAAAATTCCAACTTTTGTGCTCTAATTACTACTCCATGCTGATGCAGGACTAAATAAATAATACATGTATATATATGTGCAAAGATGCAAAGTACTTGGTTGCTTTTGCATGGTTGTAAAATAATAAAATTCAACACCACATGTACTTGGGTCTTGGTAAATATGTATGTACCTTATTGATATGTATAAAAGTACTTTTTGTACATGTCAATAAGGTACATACATAATCATAAACCAAGACCTAAGTACCTGTGTTCAACACATATCGATGCTAATAGGGAGTTATTTCCCTTTGACAATGACTGAAATTTTCTTCTCTTTTTATTGTGTGTTACCGTATATTTACCGATATAACTTTGTTAAGAAAAATAGAGGGTATTTCAGTTTTACCATGGCACAATTTATGCGAATTAGAATTTCATATAAATAGAAATACAAGAATATTTACCTGAGCAAAGATGCAAGTTCTTTCACGGAGAGCGCCATCTTGAAATTCAGAGACAAATCTCGCGTGATTTGATGATCATTGTTTTCATTCAGTGCCGTAACAAAGTATTGTGCATATTAAAATCAACTTTTTCTGAAAAGTTTGAATACCTTAAAAGAAATTCATTAAGCAATTCCCTATAGATAGGCTAAAATAGGCGATTGATTATTGATCACGTGACCAATAAACGTTATTTGGCAGTACAGACGATTTTGTTGACATTAGTTATTTGCAGGGTTCCTGATTGAAATAAAAATATGGCTTTGATTTCGGGTATGAGTGATGTACGGGTTATAATCACAGTAGTTGCCATAGGAGGATGCTTACTGACTCTCTACCCAAAGGTCTTCGCCCCAATAGTCATGAACTTGTTTGGAGGAAGAACAAAAGACAGAGGAGTCCATAACAATCAGCCAAAAAGTAATTTAATCCAGAAGATTTTAGCTTCGTTAAATTCCAAACATTATGTGAAAAATATTATTGTATTATTGAGCATTATGTAATTTTAGGATCAAGTTATGCTGCTCGACATGTAAGTGATGAAACCTCGGATGATGATGTTTTTGTTGATGATAATTTAAACCATTGCATTTATTGTTTTGATATTCAGTGCCCCCAAGAGCTCATCATCCACGTGGCCCTGGAGGAGGAAATGAAGGAAATCCTCGTCCGACAGGGATGCCACCTAATATGGATGCAGAAATTGAAAGACATATGAGGGTATTTTAATTCATTCAAAGCAATTATCATCGATATATATATCTGGGATTTTGATTAATATGTATTTACAGATACTTTGATTTAGGCTCTATATCCTTGCTCATTCCAGTCAGATGATATCCATAAGATATATTTATTATAAACTGCAAGACATACATGGTCCTGTCATATGCCATGACACTCTGAACCATGGCAACAGCTATATACATGCAGGTGTTTAACGCACTGAATATTATACAGACCATAATGAATAAGATTCAACATTGTTTCTTTGGGTTTGATGTTATATTAACAAAGAATCCACATATAAATATTGCAGATAAACTTTTTCTTGCACTGGCTATTATCGTTATATTTCAGCAGGGACCACACCCTGGAATGAGACATGCAGCAGAAATGAACAAACAACAGTCGAAGACTTCTAGTGGTCGGGGAGGAATGATGGGAATGGTACTTCCTGTTTATGCTGTGGGCATCATTGGTTACCTGATATATACACTGGTCAAAGTAAGGAATTTACACAGTCATAGTTATGTCCTAGTAATATTTATCAGGGTTCTCCATCATTTGAAATTTTACTGTGTTGCAGACTTTACGTGAACCACTAATATTCGCGGCATTTTTCGCATTCAAATTCGCAACTGCAACTGAACCACTATTCATTATAGTTACAAAAGCATATACAAACAATTTTTTTTTTACTCACTTATTCGTTACACAAATGTTATGGTCGTGCATATTGATTAAAAAAATTAATTAATGGATATTTAAAACAATTAGAATGTATCCATATAATACTGTACGTACAATGTACTACATGTAGAAGATAAACCAACTCAGTGTAATCCCCCCCCCCCCCCCACACACACACACAACTTAAAAAATAAGTACGATTAAAAAAAACCTATAATATACTTGTACATGTATCACTATTTACAAGTTGTACGTATATATTAAACCTTGATATTTTTATGTATATATAACTTCATGTTTTACACATGCTCTGAAGAGCAGAGGAAATTCTGGTCGATCATTCAATCTACAGTAAATATGCCGTGATTTTTGTCAGTTGATCGAATTACAGAATTTTAAAAAAGAAACTTATATAATAATAAAATACTTTTAGGGGTTGCCTTTAAATTCTTGAACAATACATTTACATCCACGAAATGATTCCGATACGATGTTTGACTCACATCTGCAGTGCCAACATGATACTAGAGATGTGGTTCTGAAGTATAAAGACATGTATTCATAATAATGTTTTAATTTTTTTCAAAATTTGAAATAATATTTAAAAATGCAACTAGCAGTTATACGGTTACATGGAAGTGTGAAAACAAATTATTTGTCTTTGTTTCTTCATGTGTAAAGTCCAGCGGGTCTAGGAGATAACTGATAACTGAAGCAAGACAAAGTGCCCTAATGAGGAGATAATTAAGGACCCTCTATACACTAGAGGAAAATATTTTTTGGACATTGAGAAAATTATAGTGTGTAAAGGTGTAAGTGTTGAGCTTATCTATCACATTTTCAGCATAGGGTGCCTTGCATTTACCCCCAGGGAAAATGTTCAAAGACAATGAAGTACTGATGAACATAAATCACTGTTGTTTACTTAAGTGGGCAAAATATCTGCAAATGAAGTATTCTATCTATTCACCTTGGCTTATTAAAGTGTTATGAATGCTTGATTTGATCACAAATTAAGTAATAAATTGTACATTTCAATTTATTTTATTCTTGATCAAAGGGCAGATCACTCTATTTCCATAAAAAATACCACAAAATCAGAACTCTCTAGTGTGCAGTGTATAGAGAACTCTTAAGTGCTCTGCCTTAAAAATTGAAAGACAGTAGATTTGTTTGATTAAAGTCTCAGTGAGAGAGAATTAGTGTTCTGAATATCTGATTATCACAGATCTTACTGTGTCGCAAAATTTTTACTGTGTCGCAGGTATAAAATTTGAATTGTTACTGTGTCGGGCCCGACACAGTAAAACAGCTCATGGAGAACCCTGATTTATGAATTGTCTTCAATTTAGTTTATTTCTTGAATATTGCTTTTTTGAAACACAATGTATTAGGCCGCTTAGTGGGGACTGAGTGCTGGAAAATACATATTTGTGAATAAGCATTAGATTTTCCAAACTTGAGAGAGAGCTTGATTAGTAATGTAATTATGTTCACATAACCCCAGCAATCTGAGGACATGCTGTCTTTGGGACTTCTTATGCATGAAAAATGTATGTTTAACATTCTAATTGAGGTATTCAAATCATTATTTCAGGTCTTTAACAAGAAGAGTAAAGGGGAATATGACAAAAAGCCTGGGTATGGGAGGGTGAAAAACAAAACCCCAAACACATCTGAGGAGAGTTCTGTAGTGGAGGAGGCATCATTAAGTGATCTGAAGGAGAGCAGTGCTAAACTGTCAGAGCTGGAGAATCTATTAGCTAAAGCAGATGATAAAAATATAAGTAAGAAAGCAACTCATTTTATGTGAATAAATTTGCACTTGATGTCTGCAGTAAAACAAAGAACATACACAAAAAATCTTATATATATATGTAAATGTACAAATTTCTATTTTTAGGTCACCTAAGTCACTCAGGTGACCTATTGCTATCCGTTCTTGTCCGTCGGCTTGCGTTGTGTGGTAACATTTGAACATTTTTAGCTTCTTCTCTGAAATCGCTTAACCAATTTCAACCAAATTTGGCATATAGCATCTATGGGTGAAGGGGAACAAAAATTATGAATTTCATGGTCCCTGCCCCCCTGGGGCCTGAGGGGTGGGGCTAAAAGCACCAAAAATAATGCAATCTTTAAAAATCTTCTTCTTTACTCCTGGACATCAAGCAGTCAAACTGTTGGCATCATTGTATTAAGCATTGAACCCTCTACCAAAATTTTGAAATTCATGGCCCCAGGGTCAGGGGTTCTGGCCCCAGGGTGGGGCTATATAGATCATATAGTAAAAGTGCATTATTTCTTTGAAAATCTTCTTCTCTGCTCCTGGGTATTAAATAAAGTAACTAAGTACATAGTTATGAAGAGCAAGAGTGCCTCTTCCAAAATTGTGAATTTCCTGGCCCCAGGGTCAGGGGTTCTTGGTGTTAGGGCGAGGCTCTATTGATTATATAGTGAAAATGCATTAATTGTTTGAAAATCTTCATCTCTGCTCCTGGGTATTAAATAAAGTAACTAAGTACATAATTATGATGAGCAAGAGTGCCTCTTCCAAAATTGCGAAATTCATGGCCCCAGGGTCAGGGGTTCTGGTGTTAAGGCGGGGCTCTATTGATTATATAGTGAATATGCATTAATTGTTTGAAAATCTTCTTCTCTGCTCCTGGGTATTAAATAGAGTAACTAGGTATATAGTTATGATGAGCAAGAGTGCCTCTTCCAAAATTGTGAATTTCCTGGCCCCAGGGTCAGGGGTTCTTGGTGTTAGGGCGAGGCTCTATTGATTATATAGTGAAAATGCATTAATTCTTTGAAAATCTTCATCTCTGCTCCTGGGTATTAAATAAAGTAACTAATAGTAAGTACATAGTTATGAAGAGCAAGAGTGCCTCTTCCAAAATTGTGAAATTCATGGCCCCAGGGTCAGGGGTTCAGGTGTTAGGGCGGGGCTCTATTGATTTATATAGTGAAAATGCATTAATTGTTTGAAAATCTTCTTCTCTGCTCCTGGGTATTAAATAAATTAACTAAGTACATAGTTATGAAGAGCAAGAGTGCCTCTTCCAAAATTGTGAAATTCATGGCCCCAGGGTCAGGGGTTCTGGTGTTAGGTCGGGGCTCTATTGATTATATAGTGCATTAATTGTTTGAAAATCTTCTTCTCTGCTCCTGGGTATTAAATAAAGTAACTAAGTACATAGTTATGATGAGCAAGAGTGCCTCTTCCAAAATTGTGAAATTCATGGCCCCAGGGTCAGGGGTTCAGGTGTTAGGGCGGGGCTGTATTGACTATATAGTGAAAATGCATTAATTCTTTGAAAATCTTCTTCTCTGCTCCTGGATATGAAATAAACTAACTAAGAATATAGTTATGATGAGTGAGAGTGCCTCTTCCAAAATTTTGAATTTTATGGCCCCAGGGTCAGGGGTTCTGGTGTTAAGGCGGGGCTCACTTTATTATATAGTAAAATTGCCTTAATTCTTTGAAAATCTTCATCTCTGCTCCTGGGTATTAAATAAAGTAACTAAGTACATAATTATGATGAGCAAGAGTGCCTCTTCCAAAATTGCGAAATTCATGGCCCCAGGGTCAGAGGTTCTGGTGTTAAGGTGGGGCTCTATTGATTATATAGTGAATATGCATTAATTGTTTGAAAATCTTCTTCTCTGCTCCTGGGTATTAAATAAAGTAACTAGGTATATAGTTATGATGAGCAAGAGTGCCTCTTCCAAAATTGTGAATTTCCTGGCCCCAGGGTCAGGGGTTCTTGGTGTTAGGGCGAGGCTCTATTGATTATATAGTGAAAATGCATTAATTGTTTGAAAATCTTCATCTCTGCTCCTGGGTATTAAATAAAGTAACTAAGTACATAATTATGATGAGCAAGAGTGCCTCTTCCAAAATTGCGAAATTCATGGCCCCAGGGTCAGGGGTTCTGGTGTTAAGGCGGGGCTCTATTGATTATATAGTGAATATGCATTAATTGTTTGAAAATCTTCTTCTCTGCTCCTGGGTATTAAATAAAGTAACTAGGTATATAGTTATGATGAGCAAGAGTGCCTCTTCCAAAATTGTGAATTTCCTGGCCCCAGGGTCAGGGGTTCTTGGTGTTAGGGCGAGGCTCTATTGATTATATAGTGAAAATGCATTAATTCTTTGAAAATCTTCTTCTCTGCTCCTGGGTATTAAATAAAGTAACTAATAGTAAGTACATAGTTATGAAGAGCAAGAGTGCCTCTTCCAAAATTGTGAAATTCATGGCCCCAGGGTCAGGGGTTCAGGTGTTAGGGCAGGGCTCTATTGATTTATATAGTGAAAATGCATTAATTGTTTGAAAATCTTCTTCTCTGCTCCTGGGTATTAAATAAATTAACTAAGTACATAGTTATGAAGAGCAAGAGTGCCTCTTCCAAAATTGTGAAATTCATGGCCCCAGGGTCAGGGGTTCTGGTGTTAGGTCGGGGCTCTATTGATTATATAGTGCATTAATTGTTTGAAAATCTTCTTCTCTGCTCCTGGGTATTAAATAAAGTAACTAAGTACATAGTTATGATGAGCAAGAGTGCCTCTTCCAAAATTGTGAAATTCATGGCCCCAGGGTCAGGGGTTCAGGTGTTAGGGCGGGGCTGTATTGACTATATAGTGAAAATGCATTAATTCTTTGAAAATCTTCTTCTCTGCTCCTGGATATGAAATAAACTAACTAAGAATATAGTTATGATGAGTGAGAGTGCCTCTTCCAAAATTTTGAATTTTATGGCCCCAGGGTCAGGGGTTCTGGTGTTAAGGCGGGGCTCACTTTATTATATAGTAAAATTGCCTTAATTCTTTGAAAATCTTCTTCTCTGCTCCTGGGTATTAAATAAAGTAACTAAGTACATAATTATGATGAGCAAGAGTGCCTCTTCCAAAATTGCGAAATTCATGGCCCCAGGGTCAGGGGTTCTGGTGTTAAGGCGGGGCTCTATTGATTATATAGTGAATATGCATTAATTGTTTGAAAATCTTCTTCTCTGCTCCTGGGTATTAAATAAAGTAACTAGGTATATAGTTATGATGAGCAAGAGTGCCTCTTCCAAAATTGTGAATTTCCTGGCCCCAGGGTCAGGGGTTCTTGGTGTTAGGGCGAGGCTCTATTGATTATATAGTGAAAATGCATTAATTGTTTGAAAATCTTCATCTCTGCTCCTGGGTATTAAATAAAGTAACTAAGTACATAATTATGATGAGCAAGAGTGCCTCTTCCAAAATTGCGAAATTCATGGCCCCAGGGTCAGGGGTTCTGGTGTTAAGGCGGGGCTCTATTGATTATATAGTGAATATGCATTAATTGTTTGAAAATCTTCTTCTCTGCTCCTGGGTATTAAATAAAGTAACTAGGTATATAGTTATGATGAGCAAGAGTGCCTCTTCCAAAATTGTGAATTTCCTGGCCCCAGGGTCAGGGGTTCTTGGTGTTAGGGCGAGGCTCTATTGACTATATAGTGAAAATGCATTAATTCTTTGAAAATCTTCTTCTCTGCTCCTGGATATTAAATAAACTAACTTGAAGAACATAGTTATGATGAGCATGGCTGCCTTTTCAGAAATTGTGAATTTTATGGCTCCTGGGTCAGGGGTTCAAGTGTTAGGGCGGGGCTCACTTGATTATATAGTAAAATTGCATTAATTCTTTGAAAATCTTCTTCTGTGCTCCTGGATATTGAATAAACTAAGTACATAGTGACGATGAGTTATGATGAGCATGGTTGCCTCTTCCAAAATTATGAACTTCATGGCCCCTGGGTCAAGGGTTCTGATGTTAGGGCGGGGCTCTATTGATTATATACTGAAAATGCATAAATTCTTTCAAAATCTTCTTCTCTGCTCCTTGGTATTATTCAAACAAAGGAAGTGCATGGTTATGATAAGGAAGAATTTCACTTCAAAATTGTGAATTCATGGTACCTGGGTCAGGGGTTAGGTGAAGAGGGGGGGGGGGGGAGGGGGGACTCTATTGATTATATATTGAAAATGCATAATTTCTTTCAAAATAATTTTTTTTTCTACTACTGGTTATAAAGCAAAGAAACAAGTGTATAGTTATGATGAGCAAGGGTGCTTCTTCCAGAATTGTGAGTTCATGGTCCCTGGGTCAGATGTTCTGGTGTAAGGATGGGGCTTTATTTATTTAATAATATAGTGAAAATTCATTTCTTTGAAAATCTTCTATGCTTCTGGGCAAACAGAGTAGAAGTTTTAATATGCAAAGGTATTTTTACCAGAATTTTGAATACCTGGACCATTTAGTCAAGTGTTCTGGTCCTGCCCAGTGCTCTATTAACTTGTATTCTTCTGAGCAAAGTTATACCCCTTTACCATTCACCTTTGATAATTAATCACTGTAAACAATGTATTTGAAAGGTTAATAGAATACGAGAATTATGCAAGAATATTTATTGTAAAATAAAAAAAAAATTACTTTCACAGTTTTAATGATCAGGTAGACTTGGAAATAATAAATGAATAAAATTGAGACAAAAATAACTTATCTTTTTAAATGTTCTTCAAAGGCCAAGAGAGGCCAATGTGAGAGGTTACAATATGGGGTTAAAAAATAGACATTTTGTTAAGTAGTCTGCATGGTAATAGTGATAAATGGGGGACAGATAGATACTAGACCAATTATTTTGTTGATGCTAATCATACTGTATTTCTTGCTTTTGGGTGACTGTTAAGGCCCTTGAGCCTCTTGTGTTTCTCATCTCAAGTTGATTTGTCTCGACTTGATTTTGATATACAGTTTAACTTTGTTATCTCAATCACGAATATATCGAATACCAAGGGTATGTCGAAGCCGCATGGAAGTTCCAACTACTCTATATCATGTGTATTTATTTTAACCTTGTTATCTCTTATCCTTGGATATCTCGGAGTTTTTTCTCGATCCCATCGAGATCCTAATAACAAAGTTTGACTGTACATGTATATATTGTACAATACTCTTTGAAAAGATCCAACATCAATTTTACGTAATCAAGAAGCATTTTCCTTAGTAATTTTATGGTGGTCCTGAAGCAAGCTCTTATTGTGGACCCTTCTGTATTGATTATATTAGGTGCAGATGAAATGAGAGCTCTTCAAACAAGACTAGAAGAAACAGAGAAACAGATGGCCAGGATTCTGAAAGCCATGCAGACAGTGTCCTCAAAAGTGACAGATGTCATTGAATCCAAAGAAGTAAGTAGTACATATATATTATGTAAATTAGATAAATATAAAGGAACAAGTGCAGTAAATGTACCATGGCTCAAGAAGAGTGATACTGGATGTAAAATTGAATGATAGTAGTATTCATATAAAAGAGAGATATTTATAAACGTGTACCTGTATACTGACGTATATTTATTAATGATCTATATGTACCCCCCTCCCCCAGTACTTTTATAAGGAAATTTACAAAAAACTTTTAGCTTATGTTGTGATATATAGCATGTGAATGTATCATTGCAAGATTATTTTTATGTACCACCATGACTCACTTATGACCTTGACCTTTGACCTCAGAGATAATAGTCAAATTACTATTTTTTGAGCAAGGAAGCTTGTACAGACTGAATTTATTTATTTTTTGACCTACTCTTATGATAATGGATATGTAGATTTACCAATAAAAGATAAATTGTCATGATCCACACATAATCTTGACCTTTAAAATTGATGTCAAAGTACAAACATGTAGTTGTATTTTAGCAAGTCTCTCTGGAATAAACTTTTAGTGATCAGTTGTGGCCAATCATTAATTGATCAAGTCAGAGGCACCTTACAAATCGGTGTAACTACAGAATATTTTGTTTGATATGGATTTGCAACTGTTGTAAATTTTTCATGACATTTTTCATAGCAATCACTTCGAGATGCAAAACATTTGTACTGTCAGATGTTTTCTCTATGTGCACAAGAATTTTGTTCACTTCTGAAACAGAAGTACACCCTTTCCTTTTGGGACAAATTTTAGAATGTACTTCAAATATGCAGGTAGTTTGGGGGGAAGTTAATTCATGAGGTTATTGTTACCGTTCTGAAGATTCCGTGTCATTTCTCTTACTTTTCAAAAAAAGATTTTGGAGAAGGAGTTAACACATCTGAGTAGTAAGTTTTCAGATCAATTCTTATAACAGGAATACTTGTTTATCTTTTAGTCCAGGATTATTCTAAGTGGAATGTGAATGTATTGTCTTTTTATTTTTGTCAAGACTTTCAGTCAAAACGAACCTATGACATTGACCTTTGTTATCACTCAGGCCTCAACATTAAAATTTGTCTGTCTGTGTCCAGTTTATTTTGTGATCGGATAAGTCAATCTCCAGATTCACTTGTCTGATCAGACAAGTTTCCATAAGGGAATATTGTGAACATGAGAAGTAATCCCCACTGAATTCATTAAAGACTGATTTTTTCCAAAATCACAAACTTCAAATCAGACATGGATTTGGTTAATGGAAGAAGACAATCAAGACGGTTACAGACAGTGCTACTGTATCTTACGTCAAAAATGTTTTAATTTTCACATTAAACAAATCATTACACTCAATATTTTTTTGAACTACTTCATTCTTGAAAATAATGTTCTACTAATTCCTTAATATCTGCTCAGAGATGGACAAGTATTCTATAAATTTGGATAAGTAAGTTTTGTTGGCAATTTGTCCAATGGGCAAGCATGTATGCGTTAATGTTGAGCCCTGTAAGTGTCCTACAAAAATTTTTTTGGGCCAGATTTTTTTTATCTTTCAGTCTAGTTTTAATATATTGAGGTTGTTGCTTAAAAAATGTCTTGACCCATAATGCCCCTTGGACTTTGAATTAATTGGAAGTGGAGACATATTTCTTTGTGTTCTAAAACAACAATTCTAATTTTCCATCGTTTGGCAGGAAAATGTAGATTCTGACGATAAAGTAAATAGTGACTCTGAGGAACGGTCCTCACAGCAAGGAGAAGAGATTGAGGAGGAATCTGAACACGCTGAGGACCAAAAAGAAAGTAAGACTCCAAAGGAGAAGGACAAAGAGGAAGAAGTGATTCTTTTGGATGGACAGAAGGACAAGGATTCTGAAGAGGAATCGGGGGTTCGCCAGAGAAAAGTCCAAGTTGAAGAGAAGGATAATTGAGGTTTTTTGGGGGTGTAAATTTGGTGATGTGCAATTTTTTTTTTTTACAGATAGTCTATGTTTTGAATAATCAATCAATACAATTAGAATTTTAGAATGCTTATGTCTGTCAGATCTCCTTGAAGATGATTTTGAAATTTAACATTAACAACTAACCAATATTTTAATTCTTGCTTAACACACTGTAAGTACAAATTAAGGCCAAGTCTTAATACATGTATGCCGTAGGAAGTTTTAGAAACATCTCTCTTTTTTAAATTTTTTTTAATTATATTTGATTAAGATAAATAGGTGATTGGTGTATGGCTTGTCACTAATACAAATATTGATGCTCAAGATTTCTCAAGTATTATGCACCAAGAATTGTTTGATTTTGCAGTGTGTTTGCACATTTCAAGTTTTTATAACTACCAAAAATGTTATGCTTTGTTACGGTTAATAAAATTTTTGTGATGGTCTCATGTTTTGTATTTGTTGGACTCAAAAAATATTAAAATTGTTCTTTAAATCTTCAAATGAGAAAAGTTTACATTAAAAAAAAAATCAATTGTGTGGTTTAAAACCAATAAATTATTGTGATACAAATGGGCTTTGCTGATCTTTCATCTGATTGCATTGCCCATTGATATATTTTAAATTTGAAATACCATGCATTATGTGTTTGTGTTCATAGCAATGATTATTGATTTTTTTTTGTATTTGATATTGGAAAAAATACAACAATGTATAATTTTCCTTGAATAGAATCTCAACGTGACCAAATAGATTTTTTTAATATAACAATTATTACTGCACCATACCTCTAGCTAAGTTTGTTCTTCCTCTGAAATCACATTTGTCTAACTTGTGAAATCAACAACTGCTTTATATACAAGGTACATCATTAATCTCAATTTTATTTATCATGTACATGTATTTCAATGTTAATTGAGTACAAGGATTGATCAGTTTTTCACATTAAGTCTTTGGTGTTATTGAATGATTTGTTAATGATTACAGTCAGTATATTCAGTATCATTAAAGCTCTACTGACATCATAAAATAGCCGCGAATGTAAACAAACAACCGCCATACTTCATCAATAGACGCCATATTAGGTGGTGTTCTATTGTTATTTGCTAACTCTGTATACACCTTATTCTTCGTCACGCGTCAATGCATTTCTCCAGTGACCAAGTACATTGTGTATCTCGAAGTGCCGGTGACTGTTTGTAGCCGTTACAGACCTATCGCGAATTTTGCAAGAGATACAGTTGCAACAAGACCAGAACACATCGTTATGGCATCCAATGTAAGAGAATTTCAGTAAATATATGCACAAAACACACAAGCACAACAAATATGAATGCTCACTTCCAAACGTGACCGACACCGCATGGTCACGCATGCAAACTCTAGGTCAATGAAACGTATGTTTACGGTCAAGCGTTTCAAAGCATTGACTGGGGAGCAGTAATTATTTGTAAAATGAAAGAAAAGTACAATATTTGCATGAAAAGTGTACTTGTTTATTAATTTCACAAGGAAACAAAGTATAGTTCCCCAAATTAAAAAAAAAAACATTTACCTAAATTGCATATGCGCAGTTTAAAACATAATGGGAGTTGGGGGGTATAGGGGTATATATTCTCAATGCTGGCTAAAAATGCAGTCATTTTTATAAAATTGATTTTACAGAGGTCAATTTTTTTTTCAATTAACAATTTAATTCTGAAAGAATACCAGTACCATTCCTTCATTTATTTCTATACTTGAATGTGTAGTTGTGTGCCAAGAACCAAAAAAAAAAAAAAAAAAATAGGTAATGACATTTCCTAATTTTTTTATCATACATATGCCACATGCATCTTAGAAGTTTTGAGGATTGTTTTACATATGAAAAATTGCCTTTTTCAATGGAAAAGTAACTAGTATTAATTGTAACGGGGACCGTTACAGATGTTCCCCAAACGCTCCCCAACACCCTCTTGGTGTCTTATTTCCTGTAAGCTTCATTAAATAAGGCAATGAAGTATATTGATCGTTTTTTGCATTTCACGCGCGCGCACGTGCATGCATGTGCAGGATGACCATGTCATCTCATCTATACTATTAATGCATCTTTATATTCTCAGTATCAAAACATTTCGTCAAAAAATAAATAAGTTCCGGCTATATCAAGTATATTGGTCATCTTAGCATTGCATGCATGCGCACCTGCATGCATGTTCCTAATGACCATGCCATTTTGTCTACACTTATAATTTGTCTGTTTATTCTTAGTATCAAAGCTTTTCATAAAAAAATATAAAAGTTATGGCTATATTAAGTATATTGGTCATTTAACACATTGCACGCGCGCGCATGTGCATTCATGAGCATGATGTCCACATCATCTTGTCTACACTTTTAATATATCTGTATATTCTTAATATAAAAACTTTTCATAAAAAAATATAAAAATTACAGCTATATTAAGTATATTGGTCATTTAACACATTGCACGCGCGCGCACGTGCATGCATATGCATGCATGCATGTGCATGATGACCATGTCATCTTGTCTACACTTTTAATATATATAAATATTTTGAGTATCAAAGCATTTCATCAAAAAGTATAAAAGTTACGAATATATCAAGTATATTTGTCATTTTACGCTTTGCGCGTGCGCACACGTGCATGCATGTGCATGTTGACCATGTCATCTTGTTTACACTTTTAATATATCCTTATATTTTGAGTATCAAAGCATTTCATCAAAATATATAAAAGTTACAGCTATATCAAGTATATTAGTCATTTTACGCATTGCACGCGCACGCACGTGCATGCACGTGCGCGCAAAATGACCTTGATTCCGCAAATCTACATAACATGCCTATTAACCCTAAAAAGGTTTCACCTCAATCGGATGAGTAGTTGACGAGATCACTCGCGGACAAAAAAGTACCCAGGAAGAAGAAGAAGAAGAAAAATAATAATAATAACTAGAAACTCATTGCGAGCAATGAGAGGTCTTCCGTCCGATTCTGAAAATAAAAACGAAAATTCAAGCTGCAAAAGTGATAAAAGAAATTCAGACACTCTAGAGATTTAACTCTGGTCGTCAGCGTGAAAATCCAACTTGCTAACCATTAACCATTCACTTTTTTGCATCACTTCCTGTCACGACCGGAAGTAACGGCGACACACGATTTTCATACGATGCAAATAAACTAATGACGGACTATCAGTCCTGAAAGTTTCAGACTTCAGTCGTTTATTGTTGCCGAGCAATTGTGAGAACAAATTCTAATTTTGAGGACAGGAAAACACGCGACCGGAAGTGAATTTTATAAAAAATCTCTAACGTGTCTCTAGACATTGTAGTATCTACGACATGTATTAAAACATTTCAATTCTTTTTCTATAAGCGATATTTATGAGAAAGATAAATATCGAAATATCGTATTTTATCTCCTAAAACCGGAAGTTGACGTTTTTGTTCCCGGAGGAGTCTAACATATTGCAAAACAGCGAAAGAGATGCAAGAAGGTGATGCAAGTTTTAATTTAAACAAGAAAAGTTGAATTTTTTGATTTTTTTTTATCACTTCCTGTGACGACCGGAAGTGACGGCTGACAGTTTAACCCAAATGATTTTGCCTACTCTTCAAGGACTATTACTCATATAAGTTTGTTGTCTTAATCTCTTACCGTTTCTGAGATCTCGCTCAGATATTTTCTCACTTTGAAGACAGAAAAAACACGCGACCGGAAATGAATTTTGCAAAGGTATTTGACGTTACTCTAGACATTTGCAATCTAAATGACATATCTAAAAATCATTTCAAATACTTTACCTATAAAAGATATTTATGGGAAAGTAAAATACTCAAATTATGGAGTTTTTCTCTTATAACCGGAAGTTGTCGTTTTTGTTTCCGGTAGGACCAACATATTTCGAAACTGCAAAAGAATTGCAATAATGTGATGCAAGATTTGATTAAAAAAAGAAAAGTTGAAAATTTCGATTTTTTTGAACACTTCCGGTGACGACCGGAAGTACTGACGGCAAAAACCAAGGTAATTTCGAACATCTAGAAGTCATGGTCTATCCTCTCTAACAAGTCTCCAGTTCATATCTTTAGCCGTTTCTTAGATCCTTCGAGGACAAAATTTCATTTTAAAATCAGGAAATTGTCCATAACTTGGCACTGGAACCGAATTTACCAAAAAACGGAATTTTATATAAACTTCATATAAAGACCTTTTATCCCTGAAAATTTCAAAGAAATTCATTGAACAGTTTTCGAGAAATCGCGTGCACAAAATTTTGTCTAAAAAAAAAAGAATAATAATAATAATAAGAAACAATAGAATCACTATAAGGTCTTCCGTGGAGACGGAAGACCTTAATAAGAAACAGAGTAAAAACAATATGTTCCCCAACTTCGTTTGGGGAACATAATTACTTGCACACATTCAGTAGGTAGTTTGGCAAACTTCTTGTGCAATTAACCCTGCTGTTCAAGATCTTTGATCAGTTGATAGGAACTTTTCCTGAACTTTAGAATATAGTTTTATTCCAGTAATTAAAAAACAAATAAAAAAAAAAAAAAACAGCAAATCTTTTCTCTGTAGCTTTCTTACAGAAGTAAAAAAGTATCAAAGAAACAAACAATGTGCCCAGTTTGGCAATGAAAAAAATTCTCAGCCATAAATGATGCTCACAATATTTCAAGACTATTTATTTTCATCTATAAATGAACAGTTCCCCAGAAATTGTAAAGATCATTAAAATGTTAGGTAATTGACAATAAATTGAAAACTCTTCACTTAAATAAACAAATTGTGATACTGTAAGTTCATAAAAATTATTCACAATTTAATTCTGAAAGTTTAATACAGAAACAAAATGAAATTTTCATGCACATCTGTTTACAAATTGATTTCATATACATATACATATATATATATATATATAATTCTAGACCACTGTATTTGAAAAAATAAAATTTTTCCTATGTTACCTAAATTTAAACAAGGAAATATATATATTTCAATGGTTTTGACAAATTGAAAGTTATTTTAAAAATGTATTAATAATGAAAATAATAAGTACTATATATAAATTTTAAAAGTCAAATGAACCTATGAAAAATAAGTACACTGTACATGTACATGTATTATAAAAATTTACATTTAGCAGTGCTGTCCCTGTGAAAACAGAGGCAAATGTAAAAGCTGCCCATGCAAGAGAAGAGGTTGTACCAATTGCCGAAATCCCTGCTGTCAATTCAAAGAAAACACAAGTACGCAGGAAGTAAGTATGATGGATTGTTATCCTACACATAGGAGTGTTGGTTATCAGTTAATGTTATGATGAGTGTTGGCTATCTGTTAATGTTATGATGTTCACCCTTCCTCTATGATAAGGTCCTCCTAAATCAGAATTGGTATACATGTATTTCGTAGATCTCACAATAACTATTACTGTTGTAGTCTGCTCGTTACCATCCTTATGCTAGTCAGAGCACACGCAATGTCAGCAGGGGACATCTTCCTAGCAGAAATCATTTGCTGGAGGCAGCAGCAAGTCCTGAAAACAGAGAGGACAGTCAGTTGGTTTCACATTGCAAGTATGTACCAAAAATAAGTTATGCTTATCAAATGTTTAATACTTCTTGAAATTTTTTTAAAAGGGTTAAAGAATCATAAATTATATTTTACAATGAAATTATTTTCATCTAAATATATTAACCAAATGAACATATATCTCTTATGTTTCATTTTTCTCACTCTAAATTCTTTTATTACTATACTTGTAGGATATTGTGACACAAATGGATGAAGATGAAATGCGCCAAGTTTTGAAAAGAGCTATAGAGGCAGAACCAGATTTCATGAGATCTTACATCCAAGGTTCATTACAGTATGAAAACTCCAGTTCAGAAATTGCATGGTGTTTATGTGGAGGATGCAAAGTATTTGAGGATCCTCGCATGAACCTATGCTGTTGTCAATCTCCATGCATTACCACAAAACCAGAGTTTAGAAATCTGTGTTTGCGGCATGATGTGCTAGAGATTGCCAACATTCTGAATTGGAGTTTTCATACTAATCTTGAACCTTCGTTTGCCCCCTCTACCTTCCGGAACCAGGCATATCGTAATTTTGTTTTGTGGCAGCATGGTCCTCTTGGAGCAGGAAGGAGAGTTCCAGTGCCATCTTGTGTGACTGTGGCAGTTAGGAGGAGGTTTCCCCAACTAGATGGAGCGTACAGAGGCTATCATTCAGCTAATTCAGACTCTGAATAAAATCACTAGTTTTTAAAAACTTACCACACTTTTTTCTGCTTTTCATTTCTGAAAGTAAAAGCCTTGATCCAGGATTTTCTATGCCTGATAAATTGGCAGAGATGCTGTCAAGGTCTTTGGACTGCTTACTCCTTGTGTAACCTGCACAAGGACTCCCATATATTTCCTTCATGCATGTTACAATAAGTTCTAAAATTAAATTTAGAACATTACCTTTAATAACTTCATGAACAAGAAATTTTCATCAAATAAAGTAATAGCAGTACATGTAATCAGGAAAATTGAATGTAAAAAAAATCATATGAATTTACACTCTTATCCTAAAACAAAAAATTGTTATGTGCATGTATATACATGTACAATAATTTTGTTATAGTTTCAAAACATTCTAAAGGGAAATTGAAACAACTCAAAATAATTAAAATGTATATTGCATAAAATTTAATACCTGGAATGTATGTGTATTCTTTAATTGTCTACTTTTCATAGGCAACCCACTGCTTGGTTTTCCGTGAAAAGTGGGAATACACATGTGGTAAACCACTCTCTGTTACTGCTGGTAACCTATGAAGATGGTTGTTGTGATCCATAACAGCTAACATGTTTCTAATGCTGTAAGACACTCTTTTAGGAACATAGTGCAGGAGAGTATGGCTAAAAAAGTTCTCTATAGCCCAAGTTTGGCGACAGTTGACATAAAATGACATGCTTCCACACCATTCTCTGTTTGTAACAATTTTCCAAAAAAAGATTAACATACTACTTAAAGCTCAATCAAGAATGCAATAATATGTTTAGACTTTAGAGATATAAAGAGTTATGCATAGAAAACTTCCCAAAACACACCTTAGTTCCTGAAATCCTGATGAATTCCTTCCGAGCCATTTTTCATTTGAACATGAGTTTGTAGGGTGATGGCATCTACATTAATGGAAGCGTAATAAAATTTCTTTATGTCTATTCATACAACTATCTAATTCATATACATTGAGTTGAATGTGTGAAAGGTCATATGTGTTTGTGATAGATTTGTGAGGCTTCGAGTTGTATGAATGGTGGATATTTTATAGTGAGGAGTGTGTGAGTAGTTTTACCAGTTTGGTATCAGGTGCCCATGCTTGGCATCAAATGCACTAACTAGCTCACTCCCAATTATCCAAGTGGTCAACTAATTTTGCCAAGAACTCTATATACAAATACTGTGACAGAGTATATCATATCATTTTATGATCTGCTTAATGGAAGTGATGCACAATTTAATATTTAAAGGATTTTCCAATTACCTTCCTCCAGGCCAAAAGTGTTGGTTGGTGACATGATGGAGAATGCCAAACCACCTTTTCACTAATTTTTCAACTTTCCCTTTTGAAGTGCTACAGCAGTACCAAAAATGATTCACTACAGGTCGAATCCAAGGCAAAAGATCTTTATTTGCTGCCTTTTTAGCAATTTCTCCCAACATAAAGGCTAGTTTCTTGGCTTTGTGCCAGATGTCTAAACTGTGCTGAAGATGTTTATATGGATCTGTACCTGTCAAATATGCAATATTGGTTTACATATACTTTTAATATTTATTATTAATTATTTATGTTTATCAAGATTTCTTTTAATTTAAATACTTTGATTGTAAAATGTCTAGCCTTGTAGGGTGTATGTAAATACAGTAAAACTTGTCTAACCTGGCCGCCACTGGTTCCAAAGAAACTGGCCATATAAGAATATATTCCGGATTAGACAATTAGTGAAGGGGACTTGATGTTTAAATCATTTTAGACAAAATTTTAGAATACACATCCAGATTAGACAAGTTTTATTGTACCAGTAATATGATAAAGGTTTACAGTTACATATTTCATTGATTTATTTTATGCTTTTATAAGTAATACTTTTAAATTACTGAAAATGCACTTACGCATTAAAGAAATAATATTTCTACTCGCATCTGAAATGATTTCCCACACTACATATGGTGAAGCATTAACAATATAATTGAGACCCCTCTCAATTAGAAGCCTCTCCATTTTGGGACTGTGCCGTCCAACCTCACGAGAATCCCCAATTTCCATATGTACAATGTTTCTGGAATGTATGTCCATATAAACTGCTGTAGACTTGCTGGCACAGAAACCTTCAAAATTTTCTTCATTGTTAGTGTGGTAAAAATTTACTCAATAAGAAATGTGGTGAAAGTATATCAATCAACATACTCAAATTAAAAAAAAAGAACAAGAAGGCAAGAAGATTACAAGTTTACATTCAAAAGACAATATATATTGCTTTGCAACTTGTGCAATATATTCATTAAACTTTTTTTTACAAGCACCACATAAGCATTAAAAGATACTATACCTGGGGTGTCATATCTTACATCCACAGCCAGGCTAAGAGGTATCTCTCTCAGATTTTCTGCAACTTTTTCCATGTGCTTTTTAAAAACTTTCTGCACAGCAACCTAATTCGCAAAACTACACTGTAGTGTAATAGCATATAAAATTTATGAAAGAACTGTATTTTACTATGTCCTTGATTTCAATTCATATCCCTGCATTGACTTTACATGAAACTTAAAAATTCTATTCTTTGCTTTTGCATAAAATTTTTACCAAATATAATATGCCCAATATGAAGACAAAATTTTATCAAAAATTAATGCAGAAAATATTACAATAAATGAAATTTTTTTAAATGTAGAGAAAATCCATTCAAGCATTACTGGTAATACATACTCTGTACTGAAGTTGCATTCTGTAGAATTGTCTTGCTGATCCTATTGCAAGATTAATAAATTTGGCACCCATGGTAAACTGATCCCATGATGCCCCAGAAAGAAGAACCATGAGTTGCAGCAGAATTGCAGCAGCACTTCTCCCTCCATAAAATGGTGTAGAAATCCATTTTCCTACATGACCATTCTGACATACAAATGAAGTGGAAAATGTGAAATTCTGTTAAATATTACATGAAAAAGTGTATACTTATATATATTTCTTATATTCAATTGATGCTTCTCTCTTTGTAAAATTTCCTTTTTCAAAGTTTCCCATAAACATCACTGATACATTTTTTTTCATTCTGTCTCCTTATAATATTGAAGGCTTATAATGTAGATTGTCATTTTTTCTTAACAAATCCTTTATTTAAATCATGAATTTCACTACCTGTTTATCATTTCTTTAAAGTATTTTACTTCATTATATCAATGCAATTAATAAAAAAAAATATAAATATGCTAATGTAAAGTAGGATTGAAGTTAGCCTCAATACCTCTTAGTCTAAATGTTCATTTCATTACCCTGGTAAACTTAAGAAATGAGCTTCAAACTGGTGTGCAATACTTACTCTGCAGGTAAATTTATAATTTACTCCTGCAGCTATTTTCTCTGCTTCAACAACAGAAGAGGGGAGTATTGGTCCAACACACTCTTTGCAAGTGCTCCTTTTAATAAGGTCCAATATTTCCCTCTCTCCAACAATAAATCTTCTATCTGAAAGGATATCCACCTCCTCCTTGTCATATTCATCAGTATTCCTTGAATGAAAATTTAAAATACAATTTTTTAATAAGAGAAAATAATCAAATTTAAGATTTTAATCTTTTATGTTACATGCTACAAGCAATCTGTGATTCAAAACAAACAAACAAACAAAAAACACTGCAATTTTACAAGAATATTTTTTTACATTAGGGGGAACAAATCCCTGCATCCAGTTCCTAAGAATTTGAGACATCTTAATCATGTCAAAAGACAGTAAAATTGTAAAATTATACCACTGTGTAGTAAATTGTATAGATTACATAATGTAGTAATTGCATAAATTTAAGGAATCACTGTCTAGTTTGTTGGGTATGCCAGGGCATCAACAATAGTTGGAAACGTCGAATATAATTTGCATAAAATGTTGTCTAATAGATTTAAATTACACGAGGCCTCCCATGTCAATTTCAATAGTTCCTGCCCACTGACGTCAGACACAAAGACAGGCGCACAAGATTTACATGCATATTAGGCCTTCTTAGCTCCTGACCTTTTGCTTGGCGAAATTTACATTCCGGTAGAATTATCAAGAAATCAAGTCACCTAACTTTCAAAGAGTTATCACAGAAAAAACAAATAGAAATGGAAATACAATCATGCATGTAAATGTAAGTGACATTTTATATCAATGATTTTTACTGTGGGGTAAAAAATGAATGTTACATATTTTTTTCCTATCTTAGTTTTTCATTTACAGCAGATGCTATTTTTAGTTATAAAAAATCCTAAATTTGTTACTTATTTTGCATTACAGTGTTTGCCTTTCACAAACCTTGATATATCTTTCCACATCCCATATTCATCTTCTTCCTCCTCTTCTTCATCACTTTCACCATTGTCATCATCTTCATCACCAGAAGATCCAAATATCTCTTTCATGATCTCATTTATTTGCTCAGTATCCTGTATGCATGCATGTTTAAAAGACAATAATATTTACTTAGATAAATTATAATGCATGAAAGGCTGGTTTCTTTTTTAAAAAGTCTCTCTTCAACAACACAAAAACAGACAAACAAATCCCATAATTATTTCTTTTTTTCATGAAATGGTAAAATGGATTGGGTTGTGCCACAACTGAATGCATGCGTTACATGTAACACAGCACTAGTAAATATATTATATGAAGGTAGTCAAGTCAGACAATGCATCTATCGCACTTGTATTAAAGAAAATGAATAAGAAACGATAAATGAATATTACTTGCTTGAAGATTAGCAGTGCACAGAAGCTTCAATATATCACTTTTGCATTCTAGATACTACTTACATGCTGTTCTTCCATTTCTTCATCTTCACAATTATTAGCATTGTCCGAAATATCGATGTCCATATTTCTGATACTCTAAAACAATATAAAACGCTTTTATTTTACAATTCGCTAATCCATCGTCACTTTTATTCGTGAACTACAATAATAATTGCTCCCCCGTGTTTACACATGTGCTTTTGGACCTACTTTCATTTTCACTCAACATTTTCCTCTGCGCATGGGCAAAACATAATACGGTCAGTCCGTGGTGAGTGCAGACGTTTGTCTGTCTGAGGTCCACGTTACATACTCTTTACATTGTAAATATATTGTTTTTATTCGTAATTGATTTTTTGAGATGCTTTTGCATATGCTCGTTTATCTTACCTTCGTGTTGGAAATTTACAACCAGGAACTTCAGTTTTTCAGTGCATGCACATGGACTGCACAAGCACCAACTTCTGTGACCGTGTAACTGCGTGTTGTCAGAGTTGCTCAACACCAAGAATGCTTTCAAAAGTATCTCAGAACTCGAGATACTTCGGAACTTTTTATTTTATTGAAGAATTCTTAGGTGTTTTACTAATAGGCCTTGGGTAATATCCGATGCGATTGGAACCGACTGACAAAATCAGTCGTGCGTGAGCACACAACTGGGTAGTACTTGGTTAGCAGATAGTAGGGTTATCGAAAACTAATATGGCCGACTCCGATTTGGCATTTAAAAGACTTCAGTAGAGCTTTAATAACTCATTATGTAGAAGGAATATATTAAACCAAATATAAGATCAGGCTCCAGGATCACGAAACAGACTTAGACTTAAGTCAAATTTTTAATAGTCTGTAAAATGTTTATTAATTATTGAATTAATCGCTAAATTTGCAGAGAACAACACTTTAGTGAAGTTAAATTAAGAAATATTTTAATTTTGGTCTGCTTCACTTCAACAATATATTAGTACATCATAAAGATTTGGACTTAAGCTTAAGATGTTTCATGATCCCGGGGCCAGGTCTTAACTTAACACCTTGATGTACCACATCCAGTGATATTGTTCATAGATGATCTTACTTGATTTGTTGGTTCTATTTTTCTGTGTTATGATGTAATTGTTCCATGACAACTACCTATATTTAGAAGAATATGTACATATGTAGTCCCAAAGACCCTTTATTTAAATACTTTACATTTTATTAAATACATGTATTTATGTGTTTTGAGATTTCTTTTCTTTTGTTTACACATTTTTATTTTCTTTGTTTTGTCTACTGCTTTATTTACATAAAAATTTACACTTTATCATAAATTATTCATATTTAACACTCATGTAATGAAGATGAATTTAACATGTAATAAAAATGTGTTAAAATTTATACCAAGTGTGTAATTTTTCCTAAAATCTTCATTCAGTTTACATGTACGAGTATTTTTCTAGACATTACATGACACTGACACAGTACTTGGTATTTATTAAACATGTTTGGTTTAGGTACTGCAAGTGCTTTAATCTGATATAGATGTTCACACAGTTGAACTCTGGTATCTTGAACATTCAATCTTTCGAAAACTATAAAAATGTAAAAGTGAGTTTGAAGTCCCAACCACATTTTCTTTATGTAATTTAAGCTCAATATCTCAAACTCTTGGAAAAAGAAACCATGAGGAAAATATAAGTGATGTCTGATCACTCCTCTGTTGCAAAAAATTAGAACAAATATACCTTTCATTTATATGAATGTGCCAGTGAAATTTTTGCTGATACATATGCATGGAAAACAAGTATAAAGTTACTTAGTCAAGGAAAATGAATAGATTTGCCCATGTATTAACACATCTGTGTTGCCCATCTATTAACATATCTCTGTTGCCCATTAATTAACACATCACTGTTGCCCATGTATTAACACATCTGTTGCCCATTTAATACCTTTCTGTTGCCCATTTATTAACTTGTCTCTGTTGCCCATGGATTAACACATCTCTATCCGCCATTATTAACACATTTCTGTTGCCCATTTATTAATACATCTTTGTTGCCCATTTATTAACACCTTTCTGTTGCCCATGTATTAACACATCTCTGTAGCCCAATTATTAACACATTTCTGTTGCCCGTTTATTAATACCTTTCTGTTGCTCATTTTATGAACACATCTCTGTTGCTCATATTTTAACACCTTTCTGTTGCCCATGTATTAACACATCTCTGTAGCCTATTTATTAACACCTTTCTGTTGCCCATTTTATTATACATCTCTGTAGCCCATTTATTAACATCTCTCTGTTGCCCATTTATTAACACATCTCTGTTGCTCATTTATTAACAGCTCTCTGTTGCCCATTTTATTAACACATCTCTGTTGCTCATTTATTAACAGCTCTCTGTTGCCCATTTTATGAACACATCTCTGTTGCTCATTTATTAACACCTTTCTGTTGCCCATGTATTACACATCTCTGTAGTCCATTTATTAACACCTTTCTGTTGCCCATGTATTAACACATCTGTTGCCCATTTAATACCTTTCTGTTGCCCATACATTAACACATCTCTGTTGCTCATTTATTAACATCTCTCTGTTGCCCATTTGATGAACACATCTCTGTTGCTCATTTATTAACACCTCTCTGTTGCCCATTTTATTAACACATCTCTGTTGCTCATTTATTAACACCTCTCTGTTGCCCATTTTATGAACACCTCTTTGTTGCTCATTTATTAACACCTTTCTGTTGCCCATGTATTAACACATCTCTGTAGCCCATTTATTAACACCTTTCTGTTGCCCATTTATTAACACATATCTGTTGCCCATGTATTAACACATCTGTTGCCCATTTAATACCTTTCTGTTGCCCATACATTAACACATCTCTGTTGCTCATTTATTAACATCTCTCTGTTGCCCATTTGATGAACACATCTCTGTTGCTCATTTATTAACACCTCTCTGTTGCCCATTTTATTAACACATCTCTGTTGCTCATTTATTAACACCTCTCTGTTGCCCATTTTATGAACACCTCTTTGTTGCTCATTTATTAACACCTTTCTGTTGCCCATGTATTAACACATCTCTGTAGCCCATTTATTAACACCTTTCTGTTGCCCATTTATTAACACATATCTGTTGCCCATTTATTAACACATCTCTGTTGCCCATTTATTAACACCTTTCTGCTGCTCATTTATTAATACCTTTCAGTTGCCCATTTTATTAACAAATCTCTGTTGCCCATTTATTAACACCTTTCTGTTGCTCATATCTCCACACATCTCTGGACACATTCAGGACATTTAAGGATGACAGATTGTTGAGGTGAAACATGATAGCCTTATCTGTTCAGTACAACTCCCTGTATAAATCTCAGTAGTCTCAGATTGGTTAACATTCAGAATCCAGGTGATCTGAATAGTGTATGTAAGGACAATGTGAGTAAAGTCATAATGAAATTAACTTCCTGTCGCAAAATGATTGAATACATAATTTATATATTAATACTGATTGACAGATTATCCCTGTTTTCACCACTCCAATCAATTAAAATTTACAACACAGTGTATTTCTCTATCTATTTTATTTTCCCTTTTGCATTATCCATGCATAAATTAGCCCCCAGGGCTGAAAAAAAATGAAAATGTACAAAGTTAAACATTAAAAACTTTCTAGCTTATAACAGAGATACAACTTTTTTATAGGATGGGCAGGAACTTCATAGATTTACAGTTCTTATGTAACAAATCTGAACTGCAATGGACGGACATTAAAGTGTACAATATTTATAAAAATACAAAAGTAAAGATAAATATTAAAAATAAAAAAAGATCTATACATAATAAATATATATTTTTTTTCAAAAAGTTGTGGTTGTTCAAAATGCCCCTTATTTTACAGTAACTGTTGTTAGAATTTCAATTCTATGGTGCAATAAAAGTGCAGCTAACAAGTGCAAAAAAAAGAAATTACTTTGTCCCAATAATCAGTTTATATATTACAAACAATTGTTATAAAATTGAACAATATCTAAAATCACAACCAAGAAAATCCTTGTATAAAAAGAGACAGATTCTCCTGCTACAGTAAGAACTATGTGTTTTCAAGCTGAAAACTACTCTGCTTATAAATCTATTGAATATTAAAACTCTTGAGTATTCACTAAATAAGCATTGAGACTAATTGCAATGTAAAATTCTTAATTTTTCCATTTTTGTAAAGTAAATCCTTCCCATGTCTTTTTGTTCCAAACCCTTCTTCAAATTTAACCTGACCTCCTCCTGACCTTAATTACAAATACACAAAGCTTCCATCTAATTCTCTCATTCATACTAATTAGATTTATAGATGTACATATAAACTTTCTCGTTCAACATTCTTTTTTTAAAATGGAAAATGCTCAGACGATATGACTATTTCTGACAGAGAAATTAATTCTATAAAATAAACATAGGTAATCAAAGATTACGAAGCTCACCTCGACGAAGGTTATCTATAAGTAAGGCAAATCTCACATCATATTTTTTCTAGTTAGTGTACATCCCAAGATCAATATCTATACAATTTTGGTTTAAGAAGGACTTATAATTACTTGGAAATAGACCTGCTCAAAAAACTTTAACCTGGTCACTCATCTGGAAAATCTAGGTCAGATTCAGCATCCGAAGCAAGTGTGTAGTGTTCATCCCTAGATGCATCATCCATGCAAGTTTGGTTCAGGTAGGGCTTATAGTTACTTGGGAAAGGATCTGCTCCAAAAACTTTAACCTGGTCACTCATCTGGAAAATCTAGGTCAGATTCAGCATCCGAAGCAGGTGTGGTAGTGTCCATCCCTAGATGCATCATCCATGCAAGTTTGGTTCAGGTAGGGCTTATAGTTACTTGGGAATGAACCTGCTCCAAAAACTTTAACCTGGTCACTCATCTGGAAAATCTAGGTTAGATTCAGCATCTGAAGCAAGTGTGGTAGTGTCCATCCCTAGATGCATCATCCATGCAAGTTTGGTCCAGGTAGGGCTTATAGTTACTTGGGAATGGACCTGCTCCAAAAACTTTAACCTGGTCACTCATCTGGAAAAATCTAGGTCAGATCCAGCATCCAAAGCAAGTGTGGTAGTGTCCATCCCTATATGCATCATCCATGCAACTTTGGTTCAGGTAGGGCGTATAGTTACTTGGGAATGGATCTGCTCCAAAAACTTTAACCTGGTCACTCATCTGGAAAATCTAGGTCAGATTCAGCATCCGAAGCAAGTGTGGTAGTGTCCATCCCTAGATGCATCATCCATGCAAATTTGGTTCAGGTAGGGCCTATAGTTACTTGGGAATGGACCTGCTCCAAAAACTTTAACCTGGTCACTCATCTGGAAAATCTAGATTAGATTCAGCATCCGAAGCAAGTGTGGTAGTGTCCATCCCTAGATGCATCATCCATGCAAGTTTGGTTCAGGTAGGGCTTATAGTTACTTGGGAATGGACCTGCTCCAAAAACTTTAACCTGGTCACTCATCTGGAAAATCTAGGTCAGATTCAGCATCCGAAGCAAGTGTATAGTGTTCATCCCTAGATGCATCATCCATGCAAGTTTGGTCCAGGTAGGGCGTATAGTTTCTTGGGAATGGACCTGCTCCAAAAACTTTAACCTGGTCACTCATCTGGAAAATCTAGGTCAGATCCAGCATCCGAAGCAAGTGTGGTAGTGTCCATCCCTAGATGCATCATCCATGCAAGTTTGGTCCAGGTAGGGCTTATAGTTACTTGGGAATGGATCTGCTCCAAAAACTTTAACCTGGTCACTCATCTGGAAAATCTAGGTCAGATCCAGCATCCGAAGCAAGTGTGGTAGTGTCCATCCCTAGATGCATCATCCATACAAGTTTGGTTCAGGTGGGGCGTATAGTTCCTTGGGAATGGACCTGCTCCAAAAACTTTAACCTGGTCACTCATCTGGAAAATCTAGGTCAGATCCAGCATCCGAAGCAAGTGTGGCAGTGTCCATTCTAGATGCATCATCCATGCAAGTTTGGTCCAGGTAGGGCTTATAGTAACTTGGGAATGGGACTTGCTCCTAAAACTTTAAACGGGACGCCGACGCTAACGCCGACGCCGACGCCAACGCCGGGGGTATAGCATAAGCTCATCTCGACTTCGTCGAGGTGAGCTAAAAATGTATTAATTTCAAAACAAACGTTGAAACACAATTTACAGAAAACAAATGCATTAAATTGTTCACATAAATTAGCACATGTTGATATGGTTCATAAGTACCCTGATATTCATTTATCTTCTGTAATGTCGTATGTTGTGATCTTGTAACCCTTACTGTCTTTTTTCAGACAAACTAAAACAAATCAATTTTAAAGCTCCACATAAAGACACTATATATATAAAAGTTATACACAAACAACCGCCCCTTCATAACGTACAATTAAGTACAAAAATGCTGCAGATAAGTCTAAGGATTAGGAAACGAAGAACATGGGCACAAGGCACCAAATGCCCTAAGTACTAGTGGCACAAACAAATGGTGGGGTCAAGGTCCCATTATTATGGTTGTTGAAGATATCATTCACACTTTCTATATCAAATCCATGCTGGAATCTTAGCTCTTGGAGAACTTCTTAACATGAATTTCGATGATTGGAAACCAACAGATATTCTACAATCCTTTAAAGCTTATGACAGAGGGTCCTAACACTGGGAAACAACAAAGGTACGTCTCTACAAGCTTCTATCAAGCACTAACAAGTTTATGTATTTTCCAGAAGTTGCACATGTGATTGCTGGTGTTGCTAACTCATGTTGCTGGTGGTTTTGCAGACTGTGGTCTGTTTGTTGTGGTAGATTTATTGTCTTCTGCTGGTGGAAGAGCAAGACCTGGTGGTCCGAAAGGATCGACCTAGGAAAATATAAAATTCTACCATCAAACCAAGGATTTACATAGGTTAAACCAATAGCATTGAAATGACAGAGTTTCTTTGGTCTTCTTTGTAAACTTGAAAAAGATAATAAATGAAAACATGTTTAGATGCTGTATCTACTTGTCATCTGCACCTGGTTACAAGACATATTTTAAAAAAATATACTTTGATATTTAACACTATCTGAAAGTATTATAAAAAGAAAAAAATTATAAACACTATTTGATTCAATCATTTTGTTTATTTGTTAACTCTATAGCACCTGACAAGTTTGCTCTTACATTGACTGTAGGGTTGACTGGAGCTGTCACCACTAAATCTGTAGCACTAGGTCCATACTGCTTCCGAGCTCTACCCCAATTTGCCTTAATCTCTATTCCATCTAGTGCATTCTTGGGTTTGCTGAATGATTTCCCCATAGAAACACAAAGCAATTCATCCTTATTGATTTCATTAAATTTTTCCACCTACAAAAATAAGAAGTATGCATTACATGCATAAAAATGTAATAGTTCTATTGTTTAAAAATGTTGTTCATTATATTTCATCTCATTAGTATATAATTTATATGCACACACAAAAAATGTGGTCATTATAATTGAACGAGGATATCACTTGGCTAAAACTTAAATACCAGAAAGCCTGTAATTTTTTGTATCAGATGTATTTAACTACACACTAATTATCTGTGTACCTTCTTGCCTTCCATGTTGTAGATAATCCTGGCTTGTCCCCATAGCCCCAGTTTAATGGTGGCATTGTCCAGAATTTCCTCTAGTGTTTCTCCCCACACATACACTGCCCTCTCTACACTTTCCCCATTTGGAAATACCATCACTCGTTTCTAGAGGACAAGTCAATGCATTAATTAAAAGATCTTTGATCTTCAATATATGGCAAATCTAGGCAATACACAGAACTTTTAAAGGTAAACAAACCATGATGTATAATTATATTGTAGACCACTTAAATGTATATTTTATGACTGTATATATATCACATACAAAATGTTATAACTCTAAATTACCTGCAGTAAAATTATAGAAACAGAGAAAAGTAAAACAAGTTTCTCTATACATATACATATACATCTGTATTCAAAAGACATAGGTTTCATTACTTGTGCTAGTGACCATTTTCTCTTGAGTTCCTTAATCTTTTTAACTGTCAAAAATGTAAGACTTGAAAAAATTTAGGAACTCAAGTTGGAAAAAGATCAACAGGTAAAAATGTACATGTATTATGTAACCCTTTTCTCCCTTTGCAAAAAATGAATTTCTTAAAAGTTTGTGTCCACTTATTTGTTACTTTGTGGATCACTGCAATCACGAAATGCTTCACATTTCATTACAACACATCAAATGCAGACAAGGGGTTCTCTAACATGTCACAGATCAAAAAAAGAATCACTGATTGGAAATGATGAAACAGCTAGAAGCAATGGGAGATAGAGCATCCTATATATTTTTGCTTGTTTTCCTTACCATGTCTGGTTGTTGGTATAGGCGTCTGTTTGTGTTGACATTAACTGTGCGGATCTTCTCTTTCTGGACAGCCTTGACCTCTGCCAGGTGTGTCTCCAGTTTGTGTATAGTGTCATGCTTGAGTTCCTCAGCTACGGTGGGTTCTTGCCAGTTGTTTTCCACAATCACGGGCTGTCGGCTACTGCGGGTAGGTTTATACTCCCCAGGGTTCTGGGACTCTATTCTACGTCCTGAAATTGGAAATACATGTGACAACTTCCTGTTTGTAAACTCAACAAAAAAAATCTCCCCTTTGTTTAATATCTAGTCTTTGTGTAGTATTAGAATATGTATATAATCATCATACAAAATTTTACATCAAAAGATCTATTAAATCTGTATAACTTTGTTTTTCATTCATAATTTCACTGTATTTATCTACCAACTACACTGAACATCTTCTATATATTCCAATACTTCCTTTAGGTTTTATCTTTTCATTAGGAAAGTTCAAACTTCAAAGGAATTGTAAAGGAGAAGATACCTTTCATTTGCCTTAGGATATGTTTTTCCATATCCAGTTCTAAAGACACAGCTGATCGGAAAGCACGTCTCTTCTTACGATTTTCCATTTTAGTCTCCACCTTTTCAGGAGGGAAGAACTCCTGGCCTGAAGAGACCCAGACCTCAATTGGATATCGGAGGATAATGTCAACAGGAGGGATTTGAACTTGACTCAGAAGCTGGTCTCTCTCCCGCTGGACCTTAGACTGTTCCTGCTGATCCACTTCTTTTAAAAATAATTACAAATTCTGGTCAATGTTTTAAATCAAGGCATATACTTAAAAATAAAAATCTTTGAATTGAGAATAAAATTTGAGATTAAATAAAGTTTCAAGATAAAGAAAACTGTTTAATAAATTGCAAGATTGTGTTAAATATGATAGCAATGTCACTGACCAGCATTGTCTCCTCCTGCCCCTTCAGCTGTACTGTCCTGTCCCTCTCCTTCACCCCGCTGTTCAGTCTCCCCTCCCCCAGGGGCTTCATTACTCTGTTGATTGGGCTGCTTGGTTTCCCCTTCCTCCTCCTCATCTGTTAGTGTAGAATAAAAACAAATACATGTATGACATACCAGACTTACTTTTCTTCAATAATTCTAATGCTAGACTTGAGAAGACATATTACCGTCCACATTGGATTCCTCCTTTCCGTGGAGGATCTTCTCCAGCTGGTCCACCATTAGAGATTTGTAATTCTCCACAGCCCAGTCTATCAGGTCATCAATCTCCAGCACCAAGGTCCCGTCCTCAGTAAAGATCTTCCTGGCAGCCGAGGCCAGGCCCAGCTTGTGTGTACACTGGTTCAGAATCTAAAAGATCAAGAAAATTAAATTAATCCTGGCAACAACCTATTGATACTGAATTTAAAATGTGTCAACCAAAATTGATGACTTTCTGCTAATTTAGGCAATTATAACTATCTAGAACAATACAATTCCTGATGTAATGCATTAGATGTAAAATTACATAATATATATATATTTCTTATCAGAAGCAGAAAATCTTCATTAGACAGAAGTATATTTAATAGTTCCTACAAGGGATGTTCTTACCCCTTCTATGCTGGATCCACAGATAAGCTCCCCTTGGTGCATGCGTCCCTCTCCATTCTTGTAGGCCAGTATTTTGATGGTTTTGACTGTCTTGGCTGCATTAATTTCCTTAGCGATGGTCTTGACATTGGCTTCCTCTCTCAGTTTTCCGAGGGTATCTTCCCACGTCTCCAAGGTCAGGTCAGCCTCGTGTGTTGACAAGTCAACCTTTCCATTCAAAACTCGGAAACTTCCTATTTGCTGTAGTTTTAGCTTTTTGGCTGTTGATAGTAAAACTTAACAATTAGATACACACCACAAAATAATATTAAAACAGACCTTTTTAATCTTATAGTTAAACATTTCATCTAAACATTTTTTATCTTTTAGAAAAATAATTCTCAAAGGAAACCAATGTGTAGAATCTACATTATTTTGCTGTTTCTTGCTCTGTGCATGAATATCTTTCTTTGTCAAACAAGTGTATGTTTTTAAAAATCAAAAGAATTTTTCGATATTACCTTCTCCCATTGCACAAGAAAATTCGGTTCTCTCTGGTAATTTCTGCAGCTTGTAACGCCCCCTCATGGCACGGGCACAGGAAGTGCAGACAGTAATATTCTTTACAGACACTCTGTCAGAATTGGACTGAACTGGAACCTCTGCTAGGTATCCCTTAAGAAATAAGATAAGATCTAAATCATGGAACCTCTGCTAGGTATCCCTTAAGAAATGAGATACGTTCTAATTCATGGAAGCCTCAAGCTCAATGATAATAAACATACTGAAAAATTACCAAAGAAATATATTTATAAAAAGCAGATACTTACTGGTTGATCAATTTTGCTGTCATGTGATATGGCGTAAGTACAAATGTCAGCATGGTTGGCGGCAGTTATCTCTGCAATAAAAAGAATTATTTTTGATTTTTTTTTTTTTAAATTCAATAATGAAAATGATGAGCAAGGTAGGCAATGTGAAGGTCATTTTTAAGATCAATATCAAATCATATTTAAGAGAAGCCTACATTGCTCTCTTCAATCATAACTACATGTATTTGACCTTTCTGTGAATAAGTAACTCTTATTTCTCTCTGAAAATGGGTGGGTATTATAATTGTTTATTCTTGAATACACAATAGTGCTTTCATTGAAGAATATTATTCTTAGTCCGTAAATAACTGAGGTACCTTTATCATAAGGATTAGTGAAAAAAGCATGTATGTATCCAGTCTCTGCATCATATCTCCATTTCTGATGAGCCTTGCCATATATATTTAACTTTCTGGCCTGCAAGGTCACAGCACAGCCACTGAAGGTCAAAGGTCGACCTTCTTCATCTTCAGAGAATGGTTCATTTGCTGGCATGGCAACAGTTAGGACCATTTGTGAGCTGTGCTTGGAGCGTATTTCCCTGTGATAAGATAGTAATCATTGTGTCTAAAATCCTTTGAAGTACAACATATAACTCTGTACACAGTATATCTTTCCATACATAGCACACAATATCACTCCATATGTACATTTAGTACAGTACAATGTATATCTTATTGGCATTTGATGTTTTTGAATATCGGCTATTTTTAAGATCATGTTTCAAAGATTATGATATCATAAATATTCTGAACATTTATGAGTAATAAAATAAAAGAATAATCAAGCTAACCCATTTTCTCTAATGACCCATCTCTGATTAATGTCATCGGGTCTTCGTTTGACCAGTAACACTGGGTTGACTCGACCCTCTTGTTCTAATACACCCAACACCAGGGTCCGGTTGGCTGCACAGGCTATGTATCCATCCTCATACACAAATCTCTGAAGTGTGTCCCGAGATATTTTAGGGATGGGTTGGGGTCTGAAAAATAATCAATAAATACTTTATAAAGTGATTTTTACATTAATATTAACTACATAATAACTACCCATGCAAGAAAACAGAGTGAGAATTAACATATTCCTAATTTGAATAATTTGGATTATATTCTGGAATATGTCCAGCTTTCACCAAAAAGTGAAAAACACAAGTTTTCAAAGATACAGACATAATAACACTGATGTACATGTACACAAACTCATGTTTTTGTTAAAATAACTCAACCCAATAGTCAAACTATGCACATCACTAGTTACAAACTTTACTAAAATCATATAAGGACAAATATGGTCATAGTTTACGTTCTTACAAATGTTATACATGTATAGGTCTATATGTGTTAATTCTGGAACAGATCACTGCAAACTATATATACTAAATTAATAATTAATTTTATCATCTATTTATTTACCTTCCTGATCTATCCCTGCAATAAATATGTATTATATAGAAGACAGAGTATGGAGATATGTGAATAGACAGGCTACTCAGGACTCCATCACAGAAAACAGGGCCCCAGATAAATAAAATGGCAGCCAAACCATCTTTAATTTATTAACATACAGATGATGCAGGACAAAGAAATCAGATGCATATGTAGACCATGAGTAGTGACTGAAGGAAAAAAATGACCACTGAAGAGAATTGGTTCTGGGAATGAGACTACCTACTTGTATTTGTCATACATCTCCTTGTCTGTGAATTTATAGGCGTCTGGATCCTCAGATCCCTCATCTTGACTGACATTGATAAGTCTTTCCCATGGCCATTTTAAGTTGTTCAACCTCTGTTCAGATCTTCTGTGGGCAATCTCATGGCAAGTCCTAAACATATACAATGCACTCAAATTTAATTATTTTATTTCGGATATTAATGATACTGACAAATTTTCTAGAGTTCCGTCAATGTTTTTTTCATCAATTCAAAGCTAAAAACAGAAACTTGCATGTTTTCTTCCTCCTCCTCAGCAAACATGGTGGCCCTGGAGTCCTGAAGATTCTGACTGTCCCTCTCTGAGGGTGGGGGACGTCTGGGGAGAGGCTGCTCCTCCTCAAGATTCCACTGACGATTGATAATGATCCGTGTATTGGCCACCAAGTTACCTTCCATCTCCAGTACATACTCTGATAAACCATTAAAACAATTCAGATTATTATATTTCATTAGAATAAAAAAATTAATACATACTGTTCTGCTTGTAAAGATATTGAATGCCTTTAGGGATATGTACTCGTAATAAGAGACTCAATTACTATAAATAAGGCTTGATGCTATACAAGTGATAAAAGACAATAGTTCAAAAGTTTAGAAAATTAATGACAGCTTAAGTCTTTTAAAAATAAGAGAGGATTATAGAGGGTCCTTTAACAATGTACATGAAGTGTAAATGACTGACATGTCAGCTCAAATTAAAAAAAACACAAAAACTCACTCTCTGGATTGCGGAGTGATATGTACTGTCTGATTTTGGCGATATCTTGAGAGAGTTGTGACAACAGAATACGCCTCTGTTGTTGATCCTTGGACAGCTTGGGGTCCATCCAGCCCTCCCCACAGGACACATAAACTAGGTCATCCCTCCTCAGGTTCACTAGACTGAAGTGCTCATTTCCTTTACTGTCAAAAAGTCGTCTGGCAGCAAATGGCAAGTTAAGCAGGCTTGTGCAGTTGTCCAAAAACTAAAATCAATTTTTTTTTAAAGAAAAGAACATGGTGTTTTGAGTAAAATCTGTCACATTTCAATGTAATTTTAGTACATACCATGATAAATTCTAGTTCCCTGACAGTTCTGTCCACACAGTGGAGGTTAATGTCTTCCTCCACATTGTCTGTCTCTGGCACGGGGACATCCTTCTCCACAAGCTTGGAGTGCTGAGGCTTCTTACCAGATTTACCTCCCTTCTCCTTGTTCAAGTCCTTCAACATCTAATCATCAGAAAAAGCAAAAAACTGCTTTTAACATTTACAGGAATAAAACATTTATTTACCTTCTGGTGTACATCGGGTAGATATGAAATTATGTATATAATTTTTCTTTATCAACAGATTTAAATAATTACATTTGTAAGATTTGGGCCAACCACAGGCATAGCTAGCCTAGTGTCTCTCTCTCCATTTTTCATTGTCATGAGTCTTAAAGGAGCCACTGCAAATAAATATATTCAAGCATTACAGTAGAACAAAGCAAAATTGAAAACATAAATTATAACCACACATTCCTTCTGTATAGTATACTCACTACCAGAGATTCCAAGTTTGGACAGTGGTTTGTGTAGGGGAGGGGCATTTGGTAGAAGATATCCCTCCATAGGCCAGTCATAGTCCTGAAATGTCAAAAACAGTTCAGTAAGCAACCAAAATATTTAATTGCTGTACCTTTTAAAAAATCAAAAAGTTTGAGGATTCTATTGAAATGCATGCATGTCAGGAAAACTATTTCAATCCCAGCAGATTCAGCCCTATTAGTGATGTTATACCAGACCTCAGCTATAAACTTGAACAGTAGCAGGAAGGACTTTATATGTGTTAGGACCTACCATAACAAGGTCTCATCAAAGAGACCTTACACTGAGCATACTGAGATTTGAACTCCAACACATAATGAAGCCCCGTCAACTGAGCTACTTCTATGCTAGAGTATAGAGAGAAGAATACACTTTTTATCCTACCTCATTTAGACTGCCGTCCTCCTTTACAGGCCAGGACAGTGCTCTCTTGCTCCACTCCATGTTTGTGGCATCATTGTACTTCCACTGTCCCAGGTTATCAAATCTCTCCTGTTTCAGGGCAAATCTGATTGAACAAAAAATACCAATATAAGAAAAACAGCTGATAGGGGTGAACTTCAGAAAAATTTTCAACAGTTCCACAGTAAGAATAAAAACAATGTTTTTGAAAAACTGAATATATATCGGATTATGAAGTTCTTTTATAGTTAACAATTTATAGCACCAAACTAAACCAACCTCTGATTAGATGCCTCCTTCTTTTGTCGTCTCTCAGTGACAACCAGATACACGGACTGTCCTGGTAAGATCCCCTCTGGCTGCTGGTTTTCCTCATCCCCCAGGTGATTCCCATTGTAGGTCAAAACAAGGTTAGGATGAGCCTAGAACAGCAGAGGAAAAGGTCAGAAGTGAAAGAAATCCAATGATTTTAAAACTGAGGGCTTTTAAATGGACACAAGATTTCAGTAAAAGATACATGAACTTGTAAATTTTGAAAGAAGAACATTTAGCATGTTAAAGATAGCTTCTTACTAGGCATGTGATGGTGGCATCTGGATTAAACTGCCACTGTTGGTAGGTGTTGCCTGTAGCTTTCTTCTGAATGTTGACAACAAACCCAGACACTGTGTCCTTACCCAAGGTCAAATCTACCCTAGTGTCTGATACTCCGAGGCAAAGCTGTGGTATGGACTTACACCTTATGTAGCCATTCTGGAAAACAGAAAAAAGAAGGATTTCAGCGAGTGAGAACCAAACCTGAACTGAAGAGTAACCTGCTTGTCACATTATAACAGCTTCATACATGTATATAGTAATCATTTTAATACACTGTACCAAGCATTTTCATTTATCATATGTGTGGTTATTTCACATATTTTTAACAAAGAAGGCAATGAGAACCAAAATTACCTTCTGAATGGTCCAGACTTGAGCCTCAGGAGGCCAAAGTTTTATGGAACCTCCTTTCTTAACTTTTTTGAAGCAATTCACTTCTGGGTACAACACAATTTTTTCATTGTTCTGAAAAACAAGAATAATAATACAATACTCTGAAACTCAGTCATGTGTGTCAAAGTCAACATTCTTCTCCAGGTCTTGGTTAAGGTGCCCGATACAGAAGACAGGTCATAATTTCATTTGAACATAAAAATGTACTTTTGAGATGTTCTAAGATACAGGATTAGTGGAAATCAGCTGTGACTAATATACATGTGTATCATCAGTCAACTGTGATCTGTAAAGTTGTGACCTTTCATGTTGTGTTTTAGAGTTACTAATTACATACCTTAGCTTGTAGGAAGGTACTTCTGGCATCAATACGAGCCATACGTGCTAAGTCCTGAACATGTGACTGGGATTCTGGGGAGTTGGCCTGCTCGTAATCGTAGGCTGGGTACCCCACTGTGGCCTCCCAAGCAGCATACCTGTAAATAAACCCTCAGCATATAGACCAAACAATACATAATCCATATTCTGATGAAAATGTCAAATATCACATGGACTGTTCTCTCTGTTGTTTTAAAGAAAAGAATTGAGATAAAAATACACTTACGTTTCTCTGTTTTTGGTAAGATCCATGTTCAATGGTTCTCTTATGATGAACGTCTCCCCTTCCATAAGGTATGCTGTAGCCTTCTCAAACATGGCCTGGATGCAGTATGCTAAAAGCAATTGATGTTTTGCTAAGCAATTTTTTAAACTTCTTAAATTTCCATGCATTTAACTACATGTACCAGTCTTTTACTGCTAGTTTACAAACATCAATTATCTTTAAACTCAGACTTTCTCTTTTTTAAGGTACAAAATATTTGCCTGGTAATCTATTTAAATCTACAGAAATACTGATAAATGCCAATAATACACAACTCTATTTTGACACTTACTGAACGGGTTAATAAATGGTTCTCCAAAAGACACCCATATCTCCTGATCATACTCAAGGTCATAGACATTGGTGATCTCTTTTCCATACTGGTCAAAAATTTTCTTGACCACAGGAGCAATTTTTGGATTGTGTGGATTTGCAGTCACATGGTTTGTCGACAGATCATCAAACAGCTGCAAGAAAAATCAATGAGTAAATGATCATCTCTTCAGCAGTAATACATAACACTTCACTTTACAACTCAAGCTTAACTTCACATTTGCATAATATAACATCTCTGCTGAAGCACTGCCTGTAGCTGTCCTTACCCTTGTTAAGACTTTTCCTTTGTCGTTTGTGCCTCGTAATGCACCAGCAAGATTAAAGTAAAACACTTGATCATTCTCGTAACTCCCATTCTCATACACCTGTAATGATACAATATGATTTAACTGATGTTTAATAACGATTTACAATAAATTAAACCAGCATGACATCTACAGCTTTATGTCCTCTGGGTACCTTGAGTCTAAGGCCTTTTCTTCCCACTAATCTGTGCTCAAACTCCCATTCCTTGATATGCTTCATTCTGTAGTTGGATCCTTCACTCTACAGAATAATACAAATGAATAAGACAATAAACGGGACATTACTAATGTATTATTATTATTAAGGGGGGGGGGGGATTCTCTGCCCATTTTATTTTTGCCTCTTTCACCTTGTATCAAGTGGGTAAATTCTAACTCTCTTATCCGAAGGTTACCCTAACTTACCTCCTCTACTTGCTGAAGCTCCACAATTTTCTGGAGTTTGTCCTCAATGTCCCTCAAACTCTCTGTCAGATTCTCCACTTCCTGCTCGGCCTTAAAAAAAAATTACAGACTAGATGTTTTATTCCCTGTAAGAATCAAGACCTTTTAACATTGATATCTTTTCAATCAACGTTAAAGAGCAACAAAAGGCAAAAACTTGTTTTTTCAGGCCCTTTCAACATTCATATTACTTACAATCATTTAAATCATCGTATACTAATTCAGTCATTTTGGGAATAATAGATTTTAAAAATTATTCCAGAATCTTCATAGAGGTCTAAACTATTCATTTAACCAGTAATTCCTTGAATTTGACAAATCCATGTAACATACCAGCTCTAGCGTGGTGTAAAGCTCATCCTCAGGCATGCTCAGAATGTCAGTAATGGTGACCTTGTCTTTCTCATCCCCTAATGCATAATTCACCTGAAAAGATTCAAATAAATCTGCTGTAGATAACTTTCTTTTTATCAAGTTTAACACAAGAAATTAAATATATTTTGATATCAGTTATTTACAAAATGCATGCCATTGTAAAATGAAAGAGAGAGAGAGAGAGAGAGAGAGAGAGAGAGAGAGAGAGAGAGAGAGAGAGAGAGAGAGAGAGAAAGAGAGAGAGAGAGAATGGAAAGACAGCTTTTGCAGTTTGACTATTTAATCTTACCTCTTTTTTGTACTTTACTGCTTCTTTCAGCTGTCCTTTGATGGTACGTTTCAGGTACTTGATAAAGTGAACAGTACCTGTGGGGCTAAAGGCCTCGCCAATGGACACCCACAGGGGACCATAAATGGGGGAATTACCTTCCTGTACTGCCTCATGTAACAAGGGGGCTAAAAACAGGGATTTTGTAAAAAGTTAATATCTTTTTAGAAAAAAAAAACACCCATCAGCATGATTACATTATCCAATGCTTATTCATAAACAGCTTCTTTCTTTTTTTTTTTTTTTAAAGAGATATATGCTTGTAATGATCTATTTCATTTAAATAAATAATTTAACTCCAATTCTATAAAATATCCTTAAGAGATTATAAATTCTTTGAAAAGATGCTACACTGATGATAATAAGAGATTCCAGTGTAATGCACTGTGCATGAAAGCAGTCTGCGACCTTACCGTCCCTCAGATCTTTGATTTCATTTCCTTCCCAGTCATACAGTACTTTGGCATGAGTTGTTAGTCCTAGCTTAGCAGTACAAGCTATCAGGAACTGTCAGCAGAAAAAAAGAATTTCAAAATTTAATGTTTAAACAGGTGAAAACATTGAAAATTTTTATGAAATTATGAAAATGGAGAATTGACCAAACAATGGACGTTTGTGTTTACCTCCTCCTTATTACTCATATCCGCCACTATCTCCATCGGTTCTGTGGCGTAGCCATTCCTGTACACAACAATCCGGTGTCTGTTGCTCTCTAGAAGGCCCCTGGTTAGAAACAATAGACAAATCATCAAACACTACATAATTAGATAGTCAGAGTTGCTTCCCTTTAATCCTTTAATTGGTGAGAGTTGCTACCCTTGAATCCTTTCATTGGGATTTCTTGAATCCTTTCATTGAATGGGACCATTAGATATCATTAGATTGGTAACGTACCTCATTCTTTTTGACACTCTACATTTTGTCTTTTTCTTTCTTCCCTCCTCTGGCAGTAACACTCCAGACAGTGTCCACTTGGCTCCATTAGTTATTGCTATGTTTTCTTCAAAAGAATAAGATACACCGTATAAGCAGAATTTTTAGTGAGGGTGTTCAGATTGCTAAAATTGCATATTGCTAACAATTCATTCAGCACTAAGGAGGTAAGGTTATCTTGCAAAATATTTTCAAATTGCTAAAATTACTTCTCGCAAAAATTATATAGCAATTTTTACAGCTAAATCGCTAAATTTTGGGTCCCGCTAAAAATTCCACTTATACGGTATTGTGTCATTGAATTACTACACATGTGTTTACATAAAAATGCACTTAAAAATTAAGACTTATTTGAATCTAATTTCTAATTTTTGTTGGTTATGATTCACATTCAAGATCTTGAATTCTTTTATTCTTATTAAAAGAAATGAAGAGTGCCAATTTTGCAAGTATGTAATTGAGTGTGAATTTCTCCTGACTGTGGTTGATGTTTACTGTATGTGATTAAAGAGATGCCATCCAGTACATCTTTGTCATTACAAAATCATGTACAATAAATTCTGTTACATGAGCTACACTTACGCTTCACACTTTTGTATGGGTCCTTAAAATTATCTCCAGTTGAAATATACACTTCAGAATCTGGAGGAATTTCATATGCATCAAAAACTTCCTTTCCATTGTCCAAAAACACTCGTCTGGCTGCAAATCCCAGGCCTAATCTCTCAGTGCACATCTCCAGAAACTTAAACATAAAATTATAAATAGAGCAGACAGTTAAATATAAATAAGTCAATATAATTTATTTTGGTTGTAAGGCGTCATTTGACTGGATAAAAAAAATTAAGACTATATCGTATAACCTGGGTTGCCTACATCACAATTACTTACGTCAAAAACATATCAATCCGCTTGACGTTACATTTAAAATACGTACAATTTGAAGACATTTTTGAAGGAGAAATTGTCTTATTTTCTACACTTAATGATGAAAATTTAAATTATAAGGAATGAATTTAACAGCTACCCAAGTTATACTGGTATAACCTGGGTTGGAACACTTTACACTTTTTTATAAACCGTGGTTTATAAAGCGTAAACTGCCCCAACCCAGGTTATACCAGTATAATTTGGACAGCTATTACATTCATTCCTTAAATATTCAAGTACATGTATATTCTTTGATAAACAATTATAATGTTTCCTACCACTTTCATTGATGGGGCTGCTACTCGACACATGTTTTCCCGGCTGCCATTCTTGAAGGCCAGACATCTGATTGTGTAGGGTTTGTTCAAATACTGGGACTTAATTCTTCTTCCAGTAAAAGCTGTTCAAATTTAAGTGAAAGTTTAAAGTGTTAAATAGGGGAAAAATAGCAAAAAGTGCTTCATAAAAGAGACTGAAAATATAAAATGATTAATACCGGTACATGTATATTCCATGATAATTGCTCAATGAAAAAGTAGTGGAAAGATTTAATTGTCTAAAGACCCATTGGACTTTATCAATTTCAATACTTCAGTTTCCTCAATTTTCGTTGCTAGCAAATTTGTAATAATATAAAAGCAGCTTTCTTGATTGATCAAGCAAAATGAAAGGAGTTAACCAACACCTTTAAAATTTTGAACAATTGAGAACCTGTAAACATCAATGTTATGTTAGATACTCAAACTCAACACACATGAAAGTTAACTTGATGGAGGAAAGCCAACCTATGATATGTGCTGACTTGTTAGGGAGGAAAGGGGGAGATTCAAATCATGATAGGATTAGATACAAACTTTCAATGACTGGAAAACCAGATAAATTGACATTTTTCTTAAAATTGATTTTTTTGTTTTTTTTTGTTTTTTGGCACTATAAAAAAAATTCTAAATTCATTAGAATGTATGTACAAGAAATAGATATAAGAAATAGTAAAATGCTAATTTCCCTTGTGAAATTTTGTTTTTGCAACAATATCTAAAAATTAGTTCTGTGGGAAAAGAATCTGCTTGTGCAAGTAAAAGTTAGGGTATATGATGATGATAAAAGTGATAGCAACAAAATCAAGTGATGTCACTCAAATCAGGTCTGTGGGTAGAAATCAAGTCAATAAAAGCATAAAAATAATACCACTTCTTGTCATGTCAACATATCCAACACAATCAGAGCATGCTGTAAAATAAATACTTAACATGCTGTAAATCGATCTGCATAGAATTAGTAATTCTATCATCTAAACTTAATTCTAATCATAGATAATAAATTCTACAAATGGAATTAAAAATGATAAAACAAAACAAAGCATGCATCAAATATCAAAACAAACTAAAACTAACATATTACTGAAATATCAAATTACATATGTTAAACCAACTTTTATATTGATAATTCATATATTGTTAATTGATAAATATTCAGAAGATTCACTAGCAACTCAAACTTATAGATATTTATGGTGGCAAAACAGTTTTAATAAGACTTTACGAAAAAAGGTTTATGAAACACTAAATTTTAGACAAGTTTTCAAAATTAATTAGGCAATCTACGAATTAAATGTCATGTATAACAGTTGGTTACAGTATGTATCAAAAACATTTAAGACAACAAAACACCACAGATTTTTATCAAATGATGTAACCCAAATAAAAAATTGAACTAAATAAGAAAAAAAGCTTTATAGTTTATATTTTGATTTTGCTTACCTGAGTAAGGGGTAGATCTTGCTGACCAGCCTCTTGCATTATTTCTGTAGAACCAGGACAGATTAGATGTAGCAGAAAATGGACGGTTTCTGAAGAAAAGGAACCACAGATCTAGGTTATTTGTTATTTGCTTACATGTACATCTTCTCAATCATAGTTTCACTCATTTTTACAATGTGCAATACTGCAGTATGCTGCAGCGAAGATACTTTTAACACAAACTGAGTTTGCAATAAAAATTGGCCTACGTTTTTCTCCTAACGGGAGCTGATGCTGGTCTCCCTTTCCTCAGCTGTGATGTAGAAGTTGTGCTCTCAGACCTGGGAGTTGCGGGGTCCCATAGGTTTGGGTCAGCAATAAATTTGGAATCAATCTTTGGTTTCCTGGCACCAGAACTCGGTCTCCCTGAACCGGGTCGTCCTGGGACAGTGGCAGATATTGGTCTACGGTTTGACATGCCAAAATCAGAATGAGGAAGTTTCTGGGAGTATGGTGATGCAGGTACTCTATAACAAAGCATATGATCATACAATTCATGTAAACATATCATGAATAATAAAAAAAATTACCATGAGAATAGCTAGTTAAGGGTATAAATTATAATTAGACAGCCTATATCCTTTCAGACAGTACTTTTAAGAGCTATCAGAAATTCATGCCCTTGTACTGTATCAAGAAAATGCATGCAGTTTCTTGTTGTGTTTGTACCTAACAGAAATACATGTTGCATTTTTCATTTAGAAAATTAACACTTACTCTCTCTTTTTCTTCATACTGTTCTTGGTTTTTCTGAGTTCATCCAGGTACTGTGCAATCAACAGATCTTCGTAACTCACCATGTCTGTATTCTGTTTACTGAAAGCTAGACTTCCCTCCCTTGAATTAGGAGAACCTTTTGATTCTCGTCTTCCTGGCATCTTGCCTGTATTGTCAATACAGCACATATAATACAATACAGCACATAAAATACAATACAGCACATATAATACAGACATTGTTATCATACACGATCAGATGCATGAATTCAGTTTTTTTTAGGAATGACGAAGCGGATTATAAAACAGCGTAAACTGACCCAAACCAGGTTATACTCGAATAATTTGGCCAAGAATTAGAGTCATTCCTTATAATTTAATTCTAAAATCATTAAACAACTGTGGGTGTAAAATTTCGTTGCTTTTTATTAGTTCAAATTTGCCGCTCAATAATACAACCCTAGTAACGGAAGTGATGGGAAGCGAGGGGAGGTAAAACTGATACATAGTCCTAGCAGCCATGTTGTTTGTTTACATGTGGTAAGATCCAAGTTACTGTTTAAAGTTAAAGGTACATTTATTAAATCTGGAATTTTCCATGAATCCCGAGGACTGGAAATGCGAGGATTGCATGGATACAGACGATTCAGCTGGTTGTCAGGGGGGTGTGTCCCCATACCAAACCAGGTTATACATAAATAATTTGTGTTCCTTTTTGGATATTAACCAATCAGAGGCTAGAATACAAACAAAATTAAATTATATATGAAATAAATTGAGTGATATATTCTTTTTTACAGTAAATGCATGTCTTATATTGCACATGCTGCAGTGTTCAGTTTCTATCCTGATTTACTATATGTAATGACCTTTAATTTCACTCAAGACATTTTCTTTTTATTTTCAAAACAAAAACTTTTTCATCCATTTTGACAAAATGTAATCGTCCGTTCATGCCCATGTTGATTTCTTTTTCATCCGCAAAACTACAATTTAACTTACAATTTGTCAATATAAATGAATTATAAAGCTCTTCCGTTTGTATCAAAATTGAGAGTATCTCATTTGAATTAATCAAAAGTAAAACTCAGGTATGTGATAAGTCTTATATCAACAAATCAAAATTATTATTTATGTAATTTCTTTGCCACTAAATTCTGTCCTTTTTAAATAATTTAGAAAATTTGCTTCTATATCAATGAACATGCTGAATAGCCACTATCATACATTGCTTTGTAAAAAAGAAATTGGGGACCATGCACATATATACTCCTAAAAATATTAAAATTATGCAATTTATTAATTGATTAAAGTAGATTAAAAATGAATTATCAAAGTATTTTCTAAATTTTATTTTAAATTGAAAGCCATGTTCATTTCAGCAGTGTTTATTCGTTTAATGGGACGAGCACTTGCATGCATTTTTGCTCCACTATTCCTAGTATAATATATTGGCTTATACATTAAAATAATGGTGAAATTGTCTTGTTTAGAAAAATATGACGTCTTAAATTTAATTAGTATCTTGGTACCTTACCGTATTTTAATGAAAATGGGACAACCAAGTATTATTCACAACATGCCATGATCAATGCAGTTTTTCAATATACTTTCTCAAGAGAGGGAATCCATATTGAAATATTTGCCTATCTCCTTGGTGATTACGTCACGATAACAGGACCGCACAAAAGGTAGGCCGAGCACTTGTTACGGTGGCGGGAAAATCAAAAAGTGTTCTCCCATACAGTGTACGCCTTTCTTCTAAAAAGACACCAAATACCTGTAACTCCAACGGCCTTTTTTTATTTGACTATAAGGATGTATTCTGCTGATTATCTTGAGGTGTCAGCAAGAACTTCTCTGGTTTTATCCATCAAAATAAGCATAATATTTTTTGACCACTAATCCCACTATCATCTATATAAAAAAAATCACATATCAATTCTTTGTAGCTTTAAAAGTCTTCTTAAAAACTATGAAGAAAAGCTTGATTCCAGCTTGATTTTTTTTCAGAGTAATTGTTCACTCATTCTAGACTTATATATATAATCGCAGCTATGTTAAGGCTTCCCTAAGCTTTAAAATGCGCCCAAAACATAATATGTCATTGCGAGGTCGGTTTTGGTTTTAATTTATAAGTATTGAACTTTAGTATGACTTTGTTGATCACGTGACGGTCATTTACAATTTTTTGAAGTGTTTCATATAAATCGCTTCGGCGCAGCTGATTAACACAATAATTATTAACATTTTGTTATATAAATAAACTCACCGTATCCTTGTGTATCCGAAATGTGCTTGGGAAAGTCATAGTATTACTTGGGTACAAAATATTTCCTGAGAAATTCAACTTACTTACAAATTTGAGGGTATTTTCCACACAATATCGTAATCTGTATTAAAACAAAGCCAATACACATTTTTCCCAAGCAAGATTCAGTTAGAGAACAACCTCTTCTTACAGATTTCCACAAAAATTCTCAGATTAATCCTCATTAATCACCTGCGCCAGACTCTTTTATACACACAAAATAAATTCTACCTCCAACCACGGGTATAAAACAGAGTACATTTCAAAAGTATATTTTTCATAAGCATTTTGAACATGATGAATTTCAATCAATGGTAGGTAAGCGGTGTATTTTTAAAATATTCGGACATATAAGACTTAAAAAACCTTTAACGACCCGTGAATTTTGCAATAGCTATCTAGCATTTTACATGCAGTTTGAAATAAAGTGTAAAGTTTATGACACTCTCCCCGTCATAACACCTCAAGTTTGCAGTGACCTGACGTCATTTTCCATTATGACGTCATGTTTTGGTAGTTCAGAGATGTGAAGGCACAGAGTGCACTGTCATATTCTACGGGAAGCCTTAACCTACCTGCCACAGGCACTTGTTTCGGTAATAAATTTTTAACCCATAGTATAATAATAACACAAGGTATCTAACTCCGAATTACACGGAGTACCCCCCTCCCTCAGAATCGACTCATTTACACTTTCAGAGGAAATACACTGACAAACTGTTTATACCTATGTTTTCTACGATAATTTATCTACACAACCATATATGGCATACTTGTCTTTATTTTCTTTAGTCTCCGTAAACAGCGTCAAAACTCTGCTCGCCGTGTGGAAAAGTCGAATTCAACCATGAAATGGTATGTGCTAATCCCGCACAGAGAACAAAATTAAAAAATGAGTGGGTTTAAAAATTCAATTCCAGTGTTTAAATATTGCATGAGTAAATAGAACTTGTTTACGTCTGATTTTCCCTGAAAACATTACGATGATTATCCGATGTAATTTTAAAAACAGATTTTTAGCCAATCAAAATCTCTGTGCGGGATTAGCACATACCATTTCATGGTTGAATTCGACTTAATTTAAAATTACATCGGATAATCATCGTAATGTTTTCAGGGAAAATCAGACGTAAACAAGTTCTATTTACTCATGCAATATTTAAACACTGGAATTGAATTTTTAAACCCACTCATTTTTTAATTTTGTTCTCTGTGCGGGATTAGCACATACCATTTCATGGTTGAATTCGACTTTTCCACACGGCGAGCAGAGTTTTGACGCTGTTTACGGAGACTAAAGAAAATAAAGACAAGCATGCCATATATGGTTGTGTAGATAAATTATCGTAGAAAACATAGGTATAAACAGTTTGTTAGTGTATTTCCTCTGAAAGTGTAAATGAGTGCGATTCTGAGGGAGGGGGGTACTCCGTGTAATTCGGAGTTAGATACCTTGTGTTATTATCATACTATGGGTTAAAAATTTATTACCGAAACAAGTGCCTGTGCTACCTGCGTATCGGAAAAATCCCAAGACGTACATGTCTACGCCTTATATCTCATCTACTTTTCTCTTCAAATAATGATTACATCGAATATAAGTATACCAAAACTGGAAAGTTTAATTCAACGTATCTAAGTAGTATGGTGGCATTACTAGCTTCTGTCCCCTCCATGCAATTTATTTTTCTATAGATTATGTCAACATGCAAAGTTTGACTTGCAACATAACTAAGTTGACATAGATGTACAAAAAATGTAATCAATTAAGAATTTGCAAAATGTTCCAAATTTATCAATTATCGCTCACATGTGACTAGATGCGACTTATTTATGTTGACATGCAAGATAACATTGCACACATGTTACACAAACTCTAATATACATCCCATTATAATAAAATGTACTACATGTATAGGTCTGCATGAAAGTTACTATACAGCCGCCTTCGAAAATAAATTTTGTGCCAGAACGTATTACTTGTTCTGGCACCAAATTTGTACCCGACAGTCCTTAAAAATTCAATCCTAGAAACCTCTTTCTTTTATGTTTCGCGACGGGTAAATTACAGAGCGTAGTGCTTATATAGGGACATTTAGGCAAATAGAAATATGCCACCATAAAGCAGAACTAATTAAAAAGCATAAAACCATAGGTGGTCCCCGTCTAATTTCGTAAATGACCAAATGATAAATATATAAATAGATATAGATCTATCCCTCTAGTATAGAGGATATTTATCATTTCGTCATTAAGTTAGGAGAACAATTTGAGATGCATGAAGTATTATATGTTCTATATATACTATTAGTTTCAGACACATGTCGAACGACTCGGAAATTTTTTCACACACACACAAAAACCGTAAACAACCTGTCCCAACCTGGACAACCAATTTCGGGGGTGGGATGGGGCGGGGTTGGGTGGTTAGTGGTGGTGGTGGAGGGGGGGGGGTAAGGACGAGTAACTTTTTTTCATTACTCTGTTTATCATTTTACTCTGTTTATCATTTCACTCACACTTCAACCCCCCCCCCCCCCTGCTAGATCGTGCATAATACAGGACAACATATCTCAAAAAATATATATGTCATCATAGTTCTCTGATTAATTCTAACTCTAAACTGAACAAGGAAAAGGTTAGCCAAATATAGATCGTATTCAAGAAAGATAGGATATTTATAATTTTATGCTTTGCTTTACTTATATGGAGGCCAGAATATTTAAGGCAGTCGAAACTGGGAAGAACTCGATTTATTCACTGAATGCAATATGTGAACAAATGATTGAAAAAAAAAAAAACACCATGCAGAATCCAAGAAAATACGTGTAAATGTATCCATTTTTATATTTTAAAAATTCTGACTCAGAAAAGGGGCGTCCCTCCTAGACCCTCCCTCACACCGTCCTTTCCAGAAACCTGGCGACGAAACTGATATTCAATAATGATTTTAAAATTACAATATGTACTTATTAAGTTAAATTTACTTTAATGTGACATGTTGAGTTATTTTGCATATCTTCGAAAATGTGATCGAAGTTAAAAATATACTTGAATATGTTTGCATGATGCATTAAAAAAACTGTTATCATTAAAATTCTTTATAAAATTCGACGCTAACATTTTTATGTTCATGCTCACGCATTGTTTTAATCCTAGTACTAAAGAAGTTGTCGATATTAAAATACATTAACATATAATTATACATACACATATTAATATTTGCCTAAATGTCCCTGAGCACTACGTTCTGTAATTTACAATATTATTTAGTAATAATTATCCCGACATACTTCATTAAAAGGAATAAAAGAACTTACTGAGTTCTTGTCTGAAAAAAATGGGGAAAAAATTCGTGTTGAATTCATTTTAGTCGGGCTCGATCAACAGAAAATATCGACAGCAACTGGAAGTGGGTGTCGTGACCTCATTCACGAATTTGCAAATGGCGACTATTTTCTCGCCGATGACCCACCTCCCGAAATAACATATTCGTATTTTTATGTGATTTGTGATTATAGCATCGATAGATTATCAGGATAAGGTAATACGAAAGTACACAATAATGAGTCTGTTTGGTTTTATAATATTGCATTCGATCAAAAGCGAGAGTAATTTACACTACAACATTTAAAATAAATTGTTGATAAGTTCATTTTCATTCATTGCATTCACTTTAGTGAGCGTTTTTGAAGTAAAGTTGTGTTGAAGATTGAAGGAAAAGATAGTTTTATTCAACTTCCTTCCGCAGTTTTGTGCTTAACGAGAAGCTCTTTGGCAGTCCGAAGTAAAAGTCTGTTTACAGACAGGAAGTGACACCCCCGGCGTGGATCAGAAATGCTATGTTTCGCACCTTATACCAAAATCATACATTTGATTTTGATTATCGTCAGAAATATCTACAGATTCAATACAGGTGTCATAGAAAATGATGTCTTTTTCTTGGAGAAATTTTAAAAATGAAATGAATTTTGGTAATTGAGCAGGTCCAGCACAATCTCTTGATTAAGCTATATAGCTTGATTTAGCTATATAGCTTTATTAAGCTATTCAGAATAGCTTGATTTAGCTATTTTATTAAACTTTTTTCTCAAATGTGTTATTTTCCAAGTATGCACGAAAAGTCGCACCTTGGTGCAGTGATGATATTCAACCTTGAACTCTTATGAAAATAATGCATGTAAAAATCACTCATCAAATTGCGTCTCCTTAAGAGACTTTGTACTCAAAGTTCTAAAAGTTTTGGGGCTATATAAAGCAATTGATACAGTTACTTCTTCAATGAAATTATAAAGGAGGCCAATTATGGTCAACAAGATGATTGGTAATAATTCAGTACAATGAGAAGCAATCATACTTATCAATGCCTCAACGCACACAAGGTAGTGTACAGTTACCCAAACAATGGAAATTCATCTTTTGCTTAAAAGTATTCAAATGCTGCAATGTTAGAACTATCTTTGATTTGGGTTGTTGATTTGATAACCCATATTACATATATGAATAGTCAAATACTTGCGACTTTTTGTCTATTTTGTACAAATAACACTTTTGTGAAAACCTGCATATAAATAGCTTTATCAAGCTATTTTGAATAGCTTAATGAAGCTATATAGCTATTTCAAGCTATATAGCTTAATCAAGAGATTGTGCTGGACCTGTTGAGGTGTGGGAGTATGCTGCATTGCAGATTTTGTTGTTGTTTCTACAGTCTCCCTGATTTATGCAAAAAAAATATACCCCTATACAATCAATTATATAAAGATGTAATATAGGTATCTACAAAAAAATTAGTAATGTGTTGTTTTTGCTAATAACCAGAGTTTATTTTGTCTATTGTATGTGCCATATATCATGTATATCATGATATATAAACATGTAACAATCCATTAACTTCCCAAGAAGTGGGAATAGGGCAAGATGGCCCTTTTAGGACTCTCAGTCCTGAATTTAGGATAGCAGGAGCTAAAGGACATTCTGATTCAGAAACAATTAACCCAAAGCAACATGTTCTAATGATCAATATTTGACATAAAAATAGTATTATAAGTGCAGGTTTCATTTGGTAACTTATTGTTAGAATGTCATTTTTGGTTTCACTAAACATGCTAAATGAAAGAAAAAATGCCATTGTGAAAATAGAGCTGAGCTTGAACTCTAATCATCCAGAATCTAAAGCTTTGTGTAAGCTACAATCCCTGACAATTTCTACCTGATCAATGATCAGGATATTGAGTAAATTTGAATATTTACATGAAATTGTCTTTTTATTCACTCTGTACAAAAATTATCATTTTCATCTTGCTGTTTTGGAGGAAACTTCTTGTGTCTATACATTATTCATTAATGGATCTTTGAAGGCCATGATACATTCTATACTGTATTCTTTTCATTATTTTCAATAGAATACAGGGAAAATATTTCCTCATTTTCATGAAAATAGCAGATGACAATTTCATTGGCACTCAACAGTCAGTGTGACTCTGACCAAACACCATGTTGCCATAAGGAAAATCTGAGTGCATAGTTATATGAAACTTAACCTAGGAAACATAGACATACTTGTTGAAAGGTTTAGAGTCTATAAGTTGGAGATTTTAAACAAATCCCAAATTGGAATTCCAATTAAATTAAGACTGTATCTTTCATATTTAGAGCAGTTTATTTATTCCATACAAGCTAACACAAATTTTTGTAAGGTAAAGATTTGTGTATTAAACATAAGATGAATAAATTATGCATTTTACATTATTTTTTCCAGGTCCATATAACAAGGCATCATGCCTGCTGTGAAGGGGGATAACATGCGGGGACTGTTGGTCTTCATCTCCGACATCCGTAATTGTAAGTAATGAGTCTCCATACCAATAGGGGAGATAATGTGGGGAATGTTGGTCTTCATATCCGACATCCGTAATTGTAAGTTATAACTCTCCATATCAGTAGGGGAGATAACATATGGGGTCTTCATCTTCGACATCCGTTATTGTAAGTAATGACTCTCCATACCAATAGGGGAGATAATGTGGGGAATGTTGGTCTTCATCTCGGACATAAGGCTTCAAGACCATAAACTGAGAATAGACTTATTAAAGTCAGAATTTTGATTTTTAGTAACTTGATATTTATTTCAGATATGTATTTAAAAATTTGCAGGTTTGAGCATTATTTAAACATGAACAAACCATGAAAATTTTGTTTGATTTTCAAAAGTTATTTAAAAAGTTATATTGATTTGAAATTTTGTCTTAAGTCTATTGTCTTAAAACCAGAGCAGTTACTGTGACTCACTAATGACTCTCCGTACCAATAAGGAAGAGATAAAGATATGCAGACTGTTGACCACTCTAATTAAAAGTAGGTGTTCCGAATCCGCTACATTTAATTTTAATTAGATTGCATCTCTGACATCCGTAACTTTAAGTAACATATCTCCAACATCCAGAACTGTAACTAAAGTAAGGGAGATAATTTAGACTTGTCTTTAGAACTAAGGGAGTGAGAGTCATCTTGGCAACAAATTGTATAGATTATCTTCCAGTCAGGGAGGAAAGACTCTTTTATAAATGCACTTAACTTTGCAGTAAAATAAACACAAAAATGACAGTGACTTTATAAATACAATATAATGCTTAATTAAGAATAGCAAAGAAGAGATTCAAAGATGAAATGTTGAAAATCAATCCATTTATTTCTACACAGAATAATTACACCCTTGGAATGCTTAGTAAATCATGTTTTAAAAAAGGACCATAAGTCTTAGTTGAAATGTTAAATATAAAATTGGTAACAGATTTGTAAATACTTCAGGTGTAACAATTACTATGAAACATGAGAGAGGTGTGACTATAGTATATAGCGTGATAGTTTCTAACACAGTTTGAAAATTGTCATGTAGAAGGGTGTAGCATCATTTGAGCAAAGTGTCAACAGTTAATAAGGATCAATATGATAATCAGATCATTGAATAATCTGTATGTGGTTTCAAGTTTCTTTATTTCCTTAAGCCAACTGGCTCATCGGAATGTGGTACATGTATTGGTAAACTTTTTGATATTTTCCATTTCATGTGTGTATTATGTGGAATATTCTCAAATATCACTGGTTCAGCTTGAGTTGTAATATATGACTCTTAAAATAATAGAATGAAGTTTTTATTTTAAAATTTACTAAATTAAAAATTATTAAGTGATAGATAAATCTTTTGCAGTGCTTTTTCTGTTTTGATTTTCAGCTAAATAATGGAGTATTGAAATGTATGTGAACCATTTTTTTTCAGTCTTTCAAAGTAAAATATAATATTGCTGAGACCAAATTAATTAAACTATAATACTGCAGAGACCAAATTAATTAATCAAGTCTTAAAAGTAAGGAGAAGGTAATGATTACAACATTTGAATCTCCTTCACATGTAAAGGACATTGTCTGCATTTACCTGTCTATGAGTGCCAGGTAAATAATTAATCAGATGATGATAGCTTTCTATTCTGTATACAGCATCAGATATTGATCAGGTGATGTAACAGGTGCTCATCCTCACACAATGGTTATTAAGACATCAAGAAAAATAATTATGATTATTATGCATATCATGTCCTGTGTCATGTGTATAAAAAAGAAGTTGGATAAATTTCAATATGTTCTCAGTTAAGAAAGCAAACTGTGTAATAATTTTCTTGGTGACCCTAATACGGTTGTAGATAAGATAAAAATGTAAATGTTATGCACATATGATAGGCTAACAAACAAGGAACATTAGCATATTGTGATATATGTTACAATTTGATGTCTCCCACTCATAAAGTAATAAAATTTAATAAAATCAAAGTGGTTACAAAAAGTGGTTGTTCAGCAAGTCTTATGACATTATGGAAACATTTTCTCTTTATAAATACTTGATGTGGAACACTATACATAAAAGTACTTTAGGCAGTTAATTGATTTCTATTCTAAAATTAACAATTAAGAATGATTCATGCCGAAGGTTACAAATCATTATTAGTAAAATCTTGAGCTATTGAACTCATACACATCTGTATTAAAGAAAAGTTAAATAGATTCTTCTTGAAAATAAATATCTTAAGTCTTCAGATTAGTAGCAATCCCATGGAGTGTTTTAAGTGATGAAAACAAATTAAGTTAAGTCTTATCATGCTTATATTGTGTTTAGTTTGATTGCTGGATGTAAGGTAAGCTGGTCGTCTACATTGATTGTATGACTGAGGCAGTCCTATTGATCTCGCCATAGGGACAGAGTCGAGATCCAGTGCTATAACTGTGTATTGATTCTCGGGATTGTAGAGCTCAGATTTATTAATATTAGATATTTAGGATCTAATTGATCACGAGAAACCATTACTGCATGACAGAATTTTCTCATTTCAAATGAATGCCTTTTTGTGCAGAAATCAAATATAGTTATTTGTGTTGTATCTCTTGTAATGGGTTCATTGTTTAAGTTTGTTGATTTTCATTATAATTAATTTGTATGATAGGAGTATTAATGTTCTACAGGAAAGGAAAAAATGTATGCTAGAATTAGAAAGAAGTTTCATATATTGCCCCTAACCTCTTTACTGTGCATAAGAGATCAAATTTAAAGTTTCTTAAGGAGGTCCATTTCCAAGTGATTATATGGCCCAAAATGACCAATCTTGACATATTTGCTGAAGAAGACATACTTAGATGCTCAGGGCTCGACATTAACGCTTGTCTGCTTGTCCGGTACCAATGAAAAAAAATTACGGACAAGTGGATATTGCTGAGCACTTGTCCGATTGGACAAGTGCATTTTACTATAAAGAAGTCTCCAAATAATTAAAGAATGACTTGAAAGTTTACCGGTACTTTAGATACGGAAACAGTACATAAAAATCGAACTTTGATCCTGATATGGTTCTCCATGTAATTGAGTTCACACTCGATCGGGATCGAAGTTCACTTAATGCATACTCAAAGGCATGGAACTTACGAATTTATGTTCAGTTTCTGAAGATTGATGTTGTTGTCAGGACAGAAAGTCTAGATAAAATTTTGTTTTAAGTGTTTGTTGTATTTATAAATAACATCACACACATGTAATGGATTTTATTTAGTTTTCCAACTGACAGTATTAGATCTTTATTGGAAAAAAAATCGGACAAGTGAAGTTGAAGTTCAGACAAGTAAATGTCTTGGTCACTTGTCCGAATGGACAAGTAGGAAAAAAAGTTAATGTCGAGCCCTGATGCTGCATGCAACTTACATTGTAGAGAATAATAGTCATTATAAAAGCTTTTTGAGAAGCCTTGTTCTTAACGTTCTTCAGTACTTATTGTTCAAGTAATATCATGTGTTACATTGAATCCAGACTCTGAATTTAAGTCCAACAAGCTAAGTGCTGGCATCAAAGTTGTCTTTTTTTGGGTAAAATTATAGAATATATCATTGAAATTGAGGGTAGACTTAAACCTTGAATTTAAAAGATTTATTTCCTTGCTGAAAATGAAAAGCATATAATATTTGTTCAGAGTTATTGTTTGTTGACATATTACATTTGATTGACATTATATGAATTCAAGGTAAAACCAGGTCAGGGTCAAAATCCTGTTATAAGGAAATAAGCTATATAAACATGATCAAGGTTGATTTTTGCATCTTATTGCTGTATGAACAGTTGAAAGATCCCATGGTTGCTTGTAAGATAATTAAAAAAAATAAATGAAGCAATCCTTGATCCATTCCTTGCATTTGAATTTTGTTTATATTGAGGATCAATTTATAAATTTCCAATTTTGCATTATAAGATTTTTTTAAGCCTTAAAGAGAATGCTAGTAGAAAAAAAAGAAAGATATGATGTTATAATACAGACATAGAAAGAAATTTTAGTAGCTTTTATCTTGATGTACTTATCAATTATGTTGACAAGGGCATCAATTAAAGTGTTTCTATGTAGCTTACTAGCATCAAAATGTTGTGGTTTGGTCTGTAGTGCCCTGTTAATGAGGTACTTATGACACTCAAACAACTCTTTACTCTAATAGATTCTGTTCATTGTGTCATTCTGATTTTTGCAGGCAAAAGTAAAGAGGCTGAAATCAAAAGAATAAACAAGGAGCTTGCCAATATCAGGTCAAAGTTCAAAGGTAAAAAAAAAAAGTCAGCCAGGGATATTTTATAAAATATTTTAAAGGTTAAAGATTTCTAAAACTGATCACTTTAAGAAAAAGAATTGTTTTGTAATTAGAGGATGAAGTTAAATTCCATTGATCTTAAAATACAAATTCTAAAATGCAGTTTTAAATTTTTTCTAAGATGTTAATTATATAAATGGATTTTGGAAACGTGAAGCCAGCTTTTGATAATGTTGTTATTATTACACAGGTGACAAGACTCTAGATGGCTACCACAAGAAGAAGTATGTTTGTAAACTTCTCTTTATCTTCCTTTTGGGTCATGATATAGACTTTGGATATATGGAGGCTGTAAATCTTCTTAGCTCCAATAGATACACAGAAAAACAGATCGTAAGTCTACTGATATACAGGGACACAGAGATGTGCATCAGTTGTCTACTGATAATTCACTTATTTTACTGATAAAGTGCAAAAAACTGAAAAAAGCAGTTTAAGAGCTCTACTGCTCAGACAGTGATTTTGAGAAATTCTGTGTAGTATTAAGATAATTAAGCTGCAATATAACTTGATAAACAGATATTAGTTACAGTTTTGTATAAAGAGAAAATGAAGAAAAATTAATCTAATCTGAGAAAAGAAATATTACTTCAAAACAATATTTATTTCATCCATCATGCATACATGTAAATTCTCATTGTTATACATATATTTAACTATGTAGGTTCATATAAGATACTGTTGTATTTATCAGGGATACCTGTTCATTTCTGTGATGATTAGTGCCAATAATGATCTGATAAAGCTCGTCATTAAGTCCATTAAAAACGACTTGGCAAGTCCAAACCCTGTCCATGTTAATCTGGCCCTTCAATGCACAGCGAACATTGGGAGTAAGGAAATGGCCGAGGGCCTGGGCAACGAAATCCCCAAACTTCTGGTGACAGGGTAAGGAAAATGTGTACATGACTTAGAGAACTATAGTCTTAAATTACTTGTATGTGTTGAAAATGTACATAGATCTCAAATGTTTTGGAACAATGTCTGTTCAACTGCCTACATTTAAGAAAAAATTTAACCAGAGATATCTCAAAGGACCTTATAGAAATATGTGATTTTGTTTTATGATAAGGAATCTACATTGATCTTGACTTAGCTTTGTTTTTCCAGCTCTAAGATAAATGTTTTGTGTTTGTTGCAGTGAAACAATTGATTCTGTCAAACAGAGTGCAGCTCTAACTTTGCTTCGATTACTGCGGACGTCACCAGAATACATTCAGATTGGAGAGTGGTCATCAAGAGTCATTCACCTACTAAATGACCAGCACCTAGGAGTAGTCACATCAGCAGCAAGTTTAATTGAAGCTCTGGTGAAGAAGAACCCAGAGGAATACAAGGGATGTGTTTCACTAGCAGTGTCCCGCCTCAGTAGGGTAATTGTCACTTATTCAGAGGACTATGTTGGTTTATTTGATACCTACTACCGTATTTGGCTGAATATAATACGCACTTTTTTCCCAAAATAATTTTCTGTGAGAAAGGGGTGCGTATTTTACACCACAATGGGATTTTGATAGGTTTTTCTTTCATGTGAAACACGGCTATCATACGCACATACCGTAGTATTACCTAGATACTTGTGCAATTTCTTGCTGTTTATCGCCATATTTAAAACTTCGGAAAGTTATTATTTGAATGTAGATTTGTTAAAAATGTTATATTTATAACCTTTTGATAGTTAAATTAAATTTAAAAGCAAGTTAAAATTAATTTGAGCTGCATGTTCTTCGTCTCCGTGTAGGCCGCCATTAACGATGTTATTTATAGATGTTCACACATTCCTTTGCCACGTGCTTCCGTAATCATAGTACACATGTACCTTATCAGTCAGACACTCGATCAAAAAAGTAATAAGTCATTTTATAATGAAATACAATAAAATAAAATTTTATTTTAGGTTTTAAATAACTCAGTGAAAATTCATTTCAACATAAACACCCCTCTATACGTCCCAATGAATGGAAGCCAATCTTGTGAACACGTGCGCTTGTCACTTGATAATTACCCCTCAACACCCCTCCAGGCAATTCAATTGTTTACCGACTCCAAAGCATTGTTTTTACAGTTAGAGCACTGATTATTTACTGCCCTTATTAATGGCTTTGATTATTTTCTTTGTTCAAAATCGGGGGTTGGTTTATGATCTTTCGTATGTATAAGTGTGTGTTGATTACGACACATTAAACAGTTAAACGCTTGTTAAATGTAATTTTACATCTTATATCGGCCTCGTGTTAAAATGTTTGAGAGTTAAAAAAGGAAATATGAAGTATGTTGAAACTTAAGTGTTATCATTTACTCGTGCTCTGTAGAAAATAAGATATCCACGAAGATTACCTCGATGTATGAAGACATATATCCCACCTTTGTACATCATTTTTCACAGCTTCGGAGGTGTGTTGATAACTACACTTTATACGCTTGTTAAATTTTGATTTTATTTTTATAACATCAGCTATTTATTTAATTAATTTCAAGTTCAAAAGAGGAAAATCGTAGTCTTTGAATACTTTGATGTTACAATATCGCTTGCCCAGTTAAATTTACATAATTTTCAACATGATTACCTTAAACTAAAAATAAATATGACAACTGTTAAACTTGCAACAATATCTCGTGCTTTGTTGAAATAAAATTATTTCCACAAAGAATAGTTAGAATACGGCGACGTATAATTTCAATATCACCGTTTGCTAAAAAAAAATTTTAATAATAAACTCTGTTAATACTTTAATGCAACATTATCTTGTGCTTTGTTAAAAGAAATAATTTCCTCCAGATTGCCGCAATATGGAAAGTCAAGATTAAGAAATAATGCATTTGAATAAAATATCGTGTTCTGTAAATTTTCGGCACTTTATCTCCGCGCCGATTTTCATAGCAAATTACCGCGATTTTCAAAAGTTCAGAATACCGCTCGGTAAAATTTTCTGCTGCGTATAATACAACGGAACTGCATTTTTTCCCCCAGTTTCAGGCTCAAAAAGGGGGGTGCGTATTTTACACCAATGCGTATTATATTCGGCCAAATACGGTATATTGATTTTCTTGACAGATATTAAATGTCACAGGCACATGTACAACCTTCCAAGTAAATTTGACATACACAGTATAATATGTCCAAACTGGTCTCTGAGTAATCTGGAATTTGTCCATTTGATCCTCAAAATGAAGTATCACATACTTTTTGATTGCCTCAGTGTGAGTGTAGATAAATGGAAATAAGCATTAGCATTATCAATTCAACAGTACATTTATTACACTCCCTTCCCCCTTTGTTTTTTTTTATTTTCAATATATGTGAAGCATTTAAATTTATATCTTTTATTTGATACCATGTAAATGGTTCTTATTTTGAATGCTCTTTGGTATTTTTAGACTTGACACATCTATACATCTATAAGAATTGTGTTATCTGTATAAATCACTGTCTGAAAGCAGATGGAATTTGATAACTTACTTAATGAATGTACATGTACATGCTTGTTGGTTGCAAAGCATTTAAAAAAAAAAATATGTAAATTTTGCTGCAACTTAATCAGTTGAGTTTTACTAAAGAATTCACAAATGATAAGGAGAAGACCATACAAAAAAATAGTAAATTAAGGGCAATAACTCATATATTTTCCTCTGCCTTCATTTTGGATATTGTCCATTTACATAGATTTTTTTTTAAGAATCATCCAGTTTGGACATATTATACTGTATGATATTTAAACCAAAGTACATAAGCAATAATTTCTGTTATCTTTTTCAGTGCTACAACCTAATGAAATACAATTTCCATTAAGATAGTAATATGGATTCTGACCTAATTTTCAGATTGTGACAGCTTCATACACAGACCTTCAGGATTACACCTATTACTTTGTACCAGCTCCTTGGTTATCTGTCAAACTCTTAAGATTGCTACAGAATTATCCTCCTCCAGGTCAGACATCTTATAAAAGTTGATTTGTAAAAAAAAATTTATTGCAAAATTGAAAATGATAGGCAAAAGTCTGGATCAATTTATGAATATAATATGTTTTTTAACATTGTTACTGTAGAGGACCCAGCCGTGAGGACAAGGTTAACAGAGTGCTTAGAAACTATATTAAATAAAGCACAGGAACCTCCCAAATCTAAAAAGATCCAGCATGGTAATGCCAAAAATGCGGTACTTAATGAAGCAATTAACCTAATTATTCATATGGACAGTGATCCTAACCTTCTAGTCAGGGCCTGTAACCAACTTGGCCAATTTCTACAGCACAGGGAAACTAATCTAAGGTATAGCACTGAAAGCAGAAAATGCAGTTCTTTGCATGCAATTACTTGTTAGATTGTTTACTTCCGAGAAAGATTTTTTTTAACGAAGTTTAGACAAAGGTCTTGGTTAGAATTTATGTACATTGTTATAATTAACATGTTAAAAATTAAAAAAATAAGTATTAATGAAAGGCATGTTTATTTGACTTTTCTTTATTGAAATGGTTCAAAAACTTATTTGATAACCACAGAAACTCTGCATTTATGCAGATAAAGTATTGATGAATAATACCATTCCTTTTGTAACAGATACTTGGCCTTGGAAAGCATGTGTTTGTTAGCAACATCTGAGTTTTCACACGAGGCAGTGAAAAAACACCAAGAAACTGTAGTTAATTCATTAAAGGTAGGTCCAAAGACAGGCAAAGTGTACAATTTATACCTTAGCATGTGGGTACAGTAAAAAGATACAATCCTAATGGAAAATTGACATTTGTTTTCCTAAAATTAAGGTAAACATTCCCAAATGAAAAGTTTATTGAATATTGTAGTGCTTTTTTTCAGAAATCTGAATTTTTAAATTATAATAGTTCATAGATGTGAGTAGAAGAAAGACGTACAATTTGACTGTCTTTATTTTACATTAAAGTATTCCTCCACTTAGCCACTTTTTTGATATTAATTCCCAACTGAAAGAATAAAGGATCAGTTGTGAAAAGTATTGCAATTACATGTACATAAAAGAAATAATGTTTTTTAATACTAACCCTTTTCTTTATTGACATGATACATTGACAATATTTAAGAACCAAATACTATTACAAATGCTAGAACAATGTAAATTGTTGGTTTAGTTGATTTTTGATGTGATTGTAAACACTTGGGTATACCTATTTTAGACTGAGCGAGATGTCAGTGTGAGACAGAGGGCAGTGGACCTTCTATATGCCATGTGTGACAGAACAAATGCAGAAGAAATTGTAGGGGAAATGTTGGAATATTTAGAAACTGCTGACTACTCAATACGAGAGGAAATGGTATGCTTATGCTCTACACACAACAATTAAATTTTTTATAATCAATAGATTCTCTGCAGCAGTAATTACTATATTGGAGTGATGCTAATGTTGAGATACAATTGATCTCTCAGAACAAAAAATAGGACTTTAAACAGGTGTACATGTACTTTCACTATCTTAAAGCCAAATGAAACATGAAAATAACACTGGCATGGAATTGATTTGAGGAAGAAGTAATGGAATAAATACAATTACTTTAAGTACAATGATGAGTAGAAGAAAAGAAAATGTTAACAATTATATCTATTTATAAAATTGTCTGGTACTTGCACATTTCTAATACCAGTACTTGGAATTTATTGAAATAAAGGTACTATGTAATATGAAATTTTGAAGATTTTAAAGAAATGTTGTTGTACATTCATTGCATTTCTGAAATCATTATGTTTTTTTTGAATAGGTGCTGAAGGTGGCTATTCTGGCAGAGAAGTATGCAGTGGACTACACTTGGTACGTGGACGTCATACTGAATCTGATCCGCATCTCTGGAGATTACGTCAGTGAAGAGGTGGGTGTGATGTTGTTAACATGCTGGAAAGCAACTTAAGATAAAAAACACTGTGACTTGCCTTTCACTAAGACATTAAAAGCAGTGGTAAAATAAAATGTATTCTTAACTAACCATACTTACTACATGTATGTACATGTACTTTATTAATGATACCAGACAATATTTTTTTGTAAAAATGTGAAGATAACTTAGATGATGTATAATAACTGTGTTCTCAATCATGAATAGGTCTGGTACCGAGTCATACAGATTGTGATAAATAGGGATGATGTACAAGGGTATGCAGCGAAGACTGTGTTCGAGGTAGGTCATAGGGATATCAGCCCTCCATTGTGCCACATACATGAATTCAATCATTTGCTTAATCTGTAAACTGAATTATTGATACTGAGTTTTGTTTTTTTTGTTCAGGCTCTGCAGGCCCCAGCTTGTCATGAGAACATGGTCAAAGTCGGAGGATACATACTAGGGGAGTTTGGCAATCTTATTGCAGGGGATCCTAGATCTAGGTCAGTTGATATACAGTGGAGCCTCATTTATACGGACGCTTTGGTTCCCAGTCAATTTGTCCGGATATGTGAAGCGTCCGGATACCTGAATTGCCTTGATTTTATTCATATGGCATGTTATATCATTGGCAATAGTAAATTTGTTTTATTGTTTATATACTTTAATATACATCAGTACTCAGTACTTGTTTAAATAAAATAAAAAAGTACATTGTCATTGGTTGAAACGTCGTTTATGTGAAAACATTAATTATTTCTACTTCCCAGTGTCTATGAATCAACTTCTCCTAGCCAAGTGTCTGTAGAACTGGTAGAGAAAAAAACTTTCGCACGAGTCTTATTTAATATGAACGCCCATCAATGCTATAGGCCTATTATTAAATGTGAAATTAACTGCACATATATACGTATGCTTATCATTATCATCCCAAGCAAGATCGCATTAATTAACGATTTTGTAATAATGAAAGTGATTTTATAAATGTCATCAAATCACAGAATCTGATTTGCGGACAAAATACTGTGCATAAAAAAAACTTCGATGTCATGTCTATATGTAGCAATACATAAAACCATGTTACTACTGTATTCTAACAGTAAAAGAAATATATTTGCCGACTACGAAAAATTATAGACTTATAAAATTATTTTCCTTAATTAATACGTATCAAATACATGTTTGAGAAGCGAGAGTTTCGTGCATACCTATTGTCCTATAATTAACCTTGCCGCAAGCCATTGATAACAGGTCGCAGGTGATCATCTTTTAAAACAAACAGCCAGGCAAGTGTTTTTACAACAATTAATACCCTTATTAGGAAATTTTAGCAGAGTTGACATACCAATTACAAAAGGACCGTCCGGATAAATGAACCAAAATGTAACGTAAAAATTCATTTTGTGGTGAAAAAAGACCGTCCGGATACAGAACGCGGAATTCCGGATAAACGAGACAAAATAACATTAAAAAATTCCGTTCCCGTGAAACATCGTCCGGAAACTGAAGCGTCCGGATATCTGGCATCCGGATATCTGAAGGTTCACTGTACATGTATTAGTATGATAATTAATTTTCCAATCAACACATTTCTATGTGCCATAAAATGGGTATGTCTTAAGGTGGAGATTTCATATTCACAACATGTACATGTATATTATAAAAAGCAGATTCTGAGATGTCTGCTAAAAGGTCGAGATAACACTACAGGGCATTTTATGACTTTGTCATTTCTCAAATTCTCTTTTGTCCTACAGTCCACTTGTCTAGTTATAGCTAATACATTCTATTAAGTACTACCAGTGTGGTCAGTTTTTACCTCTATTTTCTGTATTGATAGTCCATATGTCTAGTTCCAGCTGTTATATTACAAGCACCACCTGTGTGATCAGTTTTCCAGTTTTAATTTCTGTTTTGACAGTCCACTTGTCCAGTTCCAGCTGTTACATTCTAAATACCACCTGTGTGGTCCTGCAACCCGTGGATTACTACTGTCTACATACATCAAGTTTGTCAACCTGTTTCCTGAGATTAAATCAACCATTCAAGATGTAAGTATGCCTTTCAGATTTGCCCATTTTGTCTCCTATAGGAAGTCATCCCAAGTTTTTACTCTAAAGGCTAGAATGAAATAAAAATATTTCTAATAAAAATTGTATTCTTTCGGCATTTTATATTTTGCCTACTTGCAATCTGTTTTCATTTCAGGTTTTAAAAAGTGACAATAATCTTCGTAATTCAGATGTTGAATTACAACAGAGAAGTGTGGAATATCTACAGTTAAGCACAGTTGCCTCAACTGATGTTTTGGTAAATATCTATCTCTATATCAATTATAGCTATATTTCATTGAACGTATATGAGATGCAATAGCATTTTTTTAAACACCATAGGAAATAAGCATTGTGCATGTACGTAACATTCAGACAACAGATAACACCAAGGTTAAAATTGTTGGGGACATCATGCTCCTATTGCTATTAATTATTGTAGGCAACAGTTTTGGAAGAAATGCCACCATTCCCAGAGAGAGAATCATCAATTTTGGCCAAATTGAAAAAGAAGAAACCCACAGTGACAGAACAAACAGAGAACAAGGAGCCAAAACAACCAATGCCCCAGGCACAGATGAGCAACAGTGTCAACACCCATGCCACCCCCACACCTCCTCCCGTGAGTTAATATTATACCCCCCACAAACAAAATCTAGAGGGGTATATTGGAATCAGAATGTCTGTCTAGCTGTCCGTCTGTCTGTAGACGTGATTTTGTCCAGACCTGTTCTTGGAGACTTGTGTGGATTTGTCTGAAAAGAGCTAGGTTCACTTTATGCATAAAATGGCCCTGTGGATATACCAATTTATTGACAATAACCCTATGTCCCATTTTCAACATCAATGTAAAGTAGAGACTTAGTGCTTTAAGTTTGTATAACAAAGTTTCCTGTAAATAGCCCAGGTATTGATAAACGGGTTGTGTGAAATTGCAACATTCTTGAATTTTGCAGAAAACGTGTATTTAAGAACCTTCAGCAAAGAATTAAGATGTGAGCACACCCCTTGATCCAAAAATTAAAATATGATTTATAATCTTTATAAGCAGTTCTTTCATTATATATTTGCACATTTTGGATCAGAGGTTGTGCTGTATACAAAATATTGAAAAATAGCATCATCTTTTGGCAATTTTTGAAGAAATATTCAGGATACGTGAATAATCACATCAATTCAGGAAAAAACCCATCATTTGAATATTTTTATTTTAATAAGTGAAAACATTAATTTTAATTCTTATACAGATATTTTTTCTGTATTACAGCTGTCTACAGTGTCCAATCCCAGTACGGCCTCGGATGACCTGCTTGGTCTGAATTCCCCTGCCCCCACACAGACGGGTCCCTCAGCAGGAAGTTTCCTGGTTGATGTTTTTGACACAGTGGGTTCAGGTCCATCTACCAATGGAGTGGATGAGAACGGTCTGACAGTTGGGGCTGAAGACAGCTTTAAAAAGTAAGGCATTTGTGGTTTACAGAGAAATGTTTGAGGAAGTTATCATTGAGTATGTCTATAAAAAAAGATTCGTATCTTGACTGTTGCAGTTGCTGGGTAAAATGTCCTTTATTTCATTATTTATCTATAAGTTGATTGTCTTTTTTCTGTGTAAATTTGTAGACTTTATCCTTGACTCAACCATAAGTCAGATCAATTCTGGCTATTTAGAACAACAGTTTCTTTTAGTTTTAAGAGTATGATGATAAAATTGCTACATAGGATTGTAATTAGCATGTAACAGATTTCAATACTATGGTTTCATACAGTCTAGGCTATACTAAAAATAGATTTCTCTAAATGATATGATGTTAAACTGTCATGTGTGTCATGTAATTACATCACAGATTTAATTTTACAGTGCTCTCTTTAGGTCACCTGAGTCACTCAGGTGACCTATTGCTATCCGTTCTCGTCCGTCGGCGTGCATCGTGTGTTAACATTTGAACATTTTTAGCTTCTTCTCTGAAACCGCTTAACCAATTTCAACCAAATTTGGCATATAGCATCTATGGGTGAAGGGGAACAAAAATTGTGCATTTCATGGTCCCTGCCCCCCTGGGGCCTGAGGGGTGGGGCTAAAACCACCAAAAATAATGCAATCTTTAAAAATCTTCTTCTCTACTCCTGGACATCCAGCAGTCAAACTGTTGGCATCATTGTAATAAGCATTGAGCCCTCTACCAAAATTGTGAAATTCATGGCCCCAGGGTCAGGGGTTCTGGCCCCAGGGTGGGGCTATATAGATCATATAGTGAAAGTGCATTATTTCTTTGAAAATCTTCTTCTCTGCTCCTGGGTATTAAATAAAGTAACTAAGTACATAGTTATGAAGAGCAAGAGTGCCTCTTCCAAAATTGTGAATTTCATGGCCCCGGGGTCAGGGGTTCTGGTGTTAGGGTGGGGCTCTATTGATTATATAGTGAAAATGCATTAATTCTTTGAAAATCTTCTTCTGTGCTCCTGGGTATTAAATAAAGTAACTAAGTACATAGTTATGATGAGCAAGAGTGCCTCTTCCGAAATTGTGAAATTCATGGCCCCAGGGTCAGGGGTTCTGGCCCCAGGGTGGGGCTATATGGATCATAAAGTGAAAGTGCATTATTTCTTTGAAAATCATCTCCTCTGCTTCTGGGTATTAAATAAAGTAACTAAATACATAGTTATGAAGAGCAAGAGTGCCTCTTCCTAAATTGTGAAATTCATGGCCCCAGGGTCAGGGGTTCTGGTGTTAGGGCAGGCTCTATTGATTATATAGTGAAAATGCATTAATTCTTTGAAAATCTTCTTCTCTGCTCCTGGGTATTATATAAACAAACTAAGTGCATGGTTATGATGGATAAGGATGCCTTTTCAAAAATTATGAATTTCATGGCCCAAGGGTCAGGGGTTCTGGCCCCAGGGTGGGGCTATATAGATCATATAGTGAAAATGCATTATTTCTTTGAAAATCTTCTTCTCTGCTCCTGGGTATTAAATAAAGTAACTAAGTACATAGTTAAGAAGAACAAGAGTGCCTCTTCCAAAATTTTAAAATTCATGGCCCCAGGGTCAGGGGTTCTGGTGTAAGGGCGGGGATCTATTGATTATATAGTGAAAATGCAGTAATTCTTTGAAAATCTTCTTCTGTGCTCCTGGGTATTAAATAAAGTAACTAAGTACATAGTTATGAAGAGCAAGAGTGCCTCTTCCAAAATTGTGAATTTCATGGCCCCAGGGTCAGGGGTTCTGGTGTAAGGGCGGGGCTCTATTGATTATATAGTGAAAATGCATTATTTCTTTGAAAATCTTCTTCTCTGCTCCTGGGTATTAAATAAAGTAACTAAGTACATAGTTATGATAAGCATGGCTGCCTCTTCCAAAATTGTGAATTTCATGGACCCTGGGTCAGGGGTTCTGGTGTTAGGGCGGGGCTTTATTGATTATATAGTGAAAATGCATTAAATCTTTGAAAATCTTCTTCTCTGCTCCTGGGTATGAAATAAACTTAGTAAGTACATAGTTATGATGAGCAAGAGTGCCTCTACAAAGATTGTGAATTTCATGGCCCCAGGGTCAGGGGTTCTGGTGAAGGGGGGGGGGGCTTTATTGATTATATAGTGAAAATGCATTAAATCTTTGAAAATCTTCTTCTCTGCTCCTGGGTATGAAATAAACTTACTAAGTACATAGTTATAATGAGCATAGCTGCCTCTTCCAAAATTATGAATTTCATGGCCCCTGGGTCAGGGGTTCTGGTGTTAGGGCTGGGCTCTATTGATTATATAGTGAAAGTGCGTTAAATCTTTGAAAATCTTCTTCTCTGCTCCTGGGTATGAAATATACTAACTAAGTACATAGTTATGATGAGCATGGCTGCCTCTTCCAAAATTGTGAATTTCATGGCCCCTGGGTCAGGGGTTCTGGTGAAAGGGGGGGGGGGCTCTATTGATTATATAGTGAAAATTCATAATTTCTTTCAAAATATTTTTTTCTACTCCTGGTTTTAAAGCAAAGAAACAAGTGTATAGTTATGATGAGCAAGGATGCTTTTACAAAATTTTTAAAACTTGTGGTCCCAGGATTTCTGTTGTTTCTCAGAGGAGGGGGGGGGGGGTGGAGGGGGCTCTATTTGATTATATAGTGAAAGTGTGTGAATTCTTTGAAAATCTTCAACTAATTGCATAGTTTTGATGATGAGGGTACCTCTTCCAAATTTGTAAATTTCCGTGACCCTAGGTCATGGGTTCTGGTGTTAGGGTAGGGCTGTGTTAAATAGTGAAAATGCATTATTTCTTTGAAAATCTCCTCTGCTCCTGGGCATATTGGAAGCAAACAGAGTAAACGTTTTAATAAGCAAGGTATTTTTACCAGAATTTTAAACATCTTGACCATTTAGCAGAGCTCCAGATAATTTTTTACCTCAAAGTGTATTTACTCTCTGATTTTCAAATCAATGCAGATTTTGCTTTTCAGCAAAATAATCTCGGAGTATTTTGTGAATCTATTGCTCTTTTGACATCCAATGTGATTTTTAACTTATTATCGAAATAAGCGTTTTTGAAAGAGGAATGTAAAAAAAGGACAGTTTCTGCATTTATCAATTAGGTTAATGAAATATATTAGGTTTTGTTATATAAATTGTTGGCATGGATCGAGGTAAAAGTTTAAGAATTACTCCCCGTTTGCATTTAAAGTCGCGTGGCGCTAGCAAAAAAGCATTTATTTTCATAAATTAATAAACGTTGTCGGCGGACTTTAGATGATATTATTGCTACAGAAAATGGTAACTATATAAGAACTGTTTAATAAACAGTGATAAAGGAACAGTGGAAATCCGTGATATTTTCAGACGAAATACGAGTATTTCATATTCAAATCTTTCTCTCAAACTGGAAATCGGCCTATGTTATTCCGAATACGCTTATAAATCAAAATTTCCTTTTGATAAAAATTCGAACACTGAGCTGACCTCCATTCACATGTATCATTCAATCCGTCGCACATGTACGCAGTAGTTTCGTAGTGTACTGCTTATTTATGATTGCTAATGCATAATTGTACGCCCCGTTTTAATTTTTAATGCGTATTTTGAAAAAATCAATGCATATTTCTGCAAATACGCACCTTATCTGGAGCTCTGATTTAGTCAAGTGTTCTGGTAATGGCCAGGGCTCTATTAATTTGTATTCTACTGAGTGAAGTTATTCCCCTTGTTTGCCATTCACCTTTGATATTTAATCACTGTAGATAATGTATTTGAAAGGTTAATAAAATAAGAGAATTATGCAATAACATTTATTGTATAATACAAAAAGTACTTTCATAGTTTTAATAATCAGGTAGACTTGGAAATAATAGATGAATAAAAATGAAACAAAAATAACTTATCTTTTTAAATGTTCATCAAAGGCCAAGTGAGGCCAATGTGAGAGGTAATAATATAGACATTTTGTTAAAAGTCTGCATGGTAATAGTGATAAATAGGGAACAGATAGAAAGATACTTGAACAGTTATTTTGTTGATCTTCATCATACTGTTTTCCTTGCTATTGGGCAACAAAGCTTCATTTATCAGTTTATGGATCATCTAAATTGTTGTACTCAGGTGACCGTTAAGGCCCTTGGGCCTCTTGTTAAATCTTGTGGTCCTAGGGTCAGGGGTTCTGGCATAACGAGGGGGGGGGGGGGGGGGCTTTTGATAATATAGTGGAAAAGTGTTAATTCTTTGAAGTCCATAGTTATGATGATGAGGGTAACTCTTCCAAATTTGTAAATTTCTTGACCCTTGGTCTTGGGTTCTGGTGTTAGGGTAAGGCTTTGTTGAATCTGTAGTGAAAATGCATTGTACCTGTGAAATTCTTCTCTGCTTCTGGGTATATCGGAAGAAAACTGAGTAAAAGTTTAAATGATATAAGTAAATGTATTTCTACCAGATTTTTGAACATCTGGACCATTTGTCTAAGCATTCTAGTCCTGGGCAGGGCTCTATTTATTTGTATTCTACTGAGAGAAGTTATTCCCCTTTTCCATTCACCTTTGATAATTAATCACTGTTAATAGTGTATTTGAAAGGTTAATAGAATAAGATAATTATGCAAGAATGTTTATCATATAATTCAAAAAGTATTTTCTTAGTTTTAATAATCAGGTAGACCTGTAAGTAATAGATAAATAAAAATGAGACAAAAATAACTCATCTTATTAAAAGTTCTTCAAAGACCATAAGAGAGGTCAATGCTAGAGGTCTTAATATGAGTTTAAAAATAGTATAGAAGCACTAATAGTTTGTTAATCGTCTGAATGATGATAGTGTTAAGTGGGGGACAGATTAGAACTTAATTTATGAGTTGATACTGAATACTAGACTAATTATTTTGTTGATCCTGATCTTCCTACTTCTCTTGCTTTAGGGCAACAAAGCTTCATCTGTCAGTGTATTTAAGTTCTGAATCGTTGTATTATACTCAGGTGACCGTTAAGGCCCTTGGGCCTCTTGTTTTAAGTAAGATGATACATGTATTACAGAATAAAGCAAATTTGCTTATTTTTTCCAGATTTATTTGTAAAAATAATGGAGTATTATTTGAAAATGACCTTCTACAAATTGGAGTGAAGTCTGAATACCGACAGAACCTTGGGAGACTGGGGATATTCTACGGCAACAAAACCTCATTTCAGTTCAGTGGATTTAGTGTAGACACACAATGTCCAGGAGAGCTTGGTTCTCATATCCTTTACATAGAAGTTATCTACAAGGAACAAAAATATTCATCTGATACAGTCCTTATAGAAAAACAGAAACAGGAATGAGTTCAAAAGTGATCATTCAGACTGTCTAAAATTACAGACACATAGGTATGACTTGGTCCACAGTCTGTTCAGCCATTTCTATTGGGAAGGAGTCACACTTTCTCAAAAAAAGCCTAGAACTCTCTTATTTTACATCAATTCATCATGAAACTTCATGAAATGATGCATCTCGGTAAGATCCAAAATGGCATGGAGTGTTAATGGTTATTTCAAGTTCAAAATTGTCTTTTTGACCCCCCAAAATGCTTTAATATTTCTGGAGTGATCTGTATATACCCCTCCCAATGTGTTTTGGATATCCTTGTTAAGTGGGCAAATAACTTGAGGAAGGCATATCAGAGTAATCATACTGAAGTTAATTTACTTCCAAATACATGTACAATATATGTACACATATCTCAACTCTTGATAAAGTAAATAATTATCATGAGTTTTCTATAATATTCATGAAAACATTGGAATCAGTTTTTCATTGTGATCATTCTTCAGCAAAGGTTGTCATCAGATGTAAGATTGAGAAAATGTACTAAGTACATAGAATTTTTAGGAATTAAGTACCTGTATTAATAATTTTGTGTTTAAAGTCAAGGGAAAACAAAGTTTCTTATTGAATGATTTTAGATACATGTAAGTAGATGCCTTAACAGCAGTTTACAGATCACATGTACACAAAAGCCTGTAGATACCACGATAGATAGTGGAGCTCAGGTCCAACAGGTTATCAATATTGAATGTATTACCGAGTTTGCAGAGGCTCCTGTTCTGGCTATCTCCTTCACGTAAGTAAAGGGGGCACTCTTCCTCAAAACAGACTCTGTTTTGTGTAAATTGTTGTACCTGAGTGTTTTATACATAAATACTTGTATTAGAATCTGAAGCAGGTTATAGGAAACTATGTATGTGTTTTAGGTGTAATGGTAATTCTCAGAAATTGAAACTAAAGCTTCCAGTAATGTGTAGCAAATTTTCGGAGCCCGTTGAAATGGATTCTGCCACATTTTTCTCCAGATGGAAGGCCCTTTCACAGTAGGTTGAATGTCAAATAAATCTAACAGGTTGTATAACTGAACTTCATTTGTCATTTTCTTCTCTGATACAAAGTGGACACTTGGATATTTAAAATGAAAAGATGTTGTGCTTCTCTTTGTAGGCCTAATCAAGAATGTCAGAAAGTGTTTAAAGCCAAATTTCCAATAGACTCTGAACAGAACAAGACTAAAGTAAGCATACAGACTGTGCTTTTATAGTCATATCAGTCATTTTCTGAGTTTATTTTCATTCATAGTGTTTGCAAATGTGATGTAGATATATTATTGCAATAATTCCATATCAGATGTCTGATTTTTTACACATTTGTAATAGATCTTGGGATTTGGAGTGAGTGTCTTGGAAGGAATCGACCCTAACCCAGAAAACTATGTAGCTGCTGGAATTATTCACACCAGATCAGCCCAGATTGGCTGTCTCATTCGACTAGAACCAAATAAAGCTGCCCAGGTAATGGATTGTTTGCTCAGTTAATGCCTAGACTACTGTATGTGTACATAAATTGATAATTCAAATTCAAAATTTAGCGCAATCACTGGGTATTGAGTTGTTAACGTAATCGTGAATTAACGCTACATAAGGCTGCGCTATGTATTATATTTATTAACGATTTATTAAATATATTCATGAATTAGCACATTGTTGTACTGTAAGTGTACTTTAAATAGTTGGCTTCATGTTAGAGCGTCTTTGGCACAAAGCCTAAAATATGAAGTCTGCTATTTAAAGTACACATAAAGCATTTTGCTACAGCCGATTCTTTATGTTATATGGGTCTATAAAAGTCTGTTCAGTATTTATGCTTAAAATATTCTGATCATGCCAAATACATGTACCATTTAATCTGAGTTGACCCCAAAATGCATGCATTTTGTTGTTCATAGATTCAATTTTTGAAGCCATGGGTTTTGTTGCATTTTACAGATGTACAGGTTAACAATACGTGCTAGCAAACCCCCTGTACCAAATATCCTAGCAGATTTATTGGAACATCAATTTTAGTGCATACCCAAGAGAGCAGACCATGTGATAGACAGAAGACTGTGTAAAGGGAGATAATCTGTACAGGCAAATGAGAGAGAAAGAAGACCGAAATCATTAGGCTGTTGTAATTAGCTTGTGTCTTGTGTTTGATACTGTGCTAGAGTAGAGGTAATGTAGAAAATAATGATGGTCTTCTTTCTAGTGATGTGTTAAGTTGTGTAAAAGTTTGTGAGTATGATCAGGAAAAGTATCATGGGTTGTGTGTTTTAACTTTTAAATTCCTAAATTAATACTTTAAAAGCATTAAATGTCAGCTTTAGGGAAAAATAATTTGCGAATGTACATGTAAATGTCTTATGTTTGTAATATATATTTTTTTGGTCTCTACATGTTCCCCTAGACTCTCAACATAGGTTTTATTTCTCAAAATGCATTACATATTGCTTTTTGTTGATTGTTTTGGGCATTGAATCATAGAATGTGATAAAATGCCATGTGCATACCACACTAAATGGTGATCACTTTCATAATATAGCATAGACTATTTGAGGAGGGGAGGGGGTACTCATGGAATATGCAGCAAAGTATAAAAGGTGGATACAGGTTAAATGAAGTGCTTCAGTTTTTATATATATATGTAACTGTTGCCATTATCACATTGTCCAAGGTATTATACATTCCATTTAACATGCAGATATTTACCTAAATTATTAAGGAAACCTCTTTTTAGCAGATACTTGTGTGAAGAGTGTATGCATGTTTAAAACACTGATGGTGCATTCTGCCATGATGAGCTACAGTTGTATGTGTATGAGTTCTAGTTTAGTTCAGTTTGTCAAAGGTTTATGAATATTCAAGAGTTTTCAGTATATAAGAAGTTGAGTTTCACAAATATGAACATGGAGTTTCACAAATATGAATATGGAGTTTCACAAATATGAACGTTTTCATGTACTGTACATGTATGTGTTGTTTTTTAAATTTTAAGTTGACTCTCTTATTATGGAGACAATATGGTGACAAATTCTGAAAGAAAAGCATAATGTTTGTTGAAGCAGTTAACTTTAAGAATGAATTTAAACCAAGTAAATGTTAAATTTCTTAAGTAAGATTATTTTTTAGAAACATGTGATTTCTCTTTTTTGTTGTGGCAGATTTTCCTAGGAAATATTTTTAAAAAATGTATTTATCGTGTACAACAATGAATACTCAGTGTATGAATGGTAAATTTCTCAATCCATAATCAACAATCACTAATGGGAAAGTAATTATTACATGATAATAGTAGGCAATTTGTGGTTGGAATTATAAATTTAAGGCTTCTTCATGGTGCATTGATTATCATGGTTGATGATAAAAGAGGAAACCACATGTACATATGTTAATATAGGCAGGGAATAATGTCCACATTAAAACCCTTCCTATTCAGATAACTTTTTTGGAAAGGGTGCATTTAATGGATGATGAAAGGAAATACAAGTGGGTGCCAGTCACAAGAACTTGGGTAAAATTATTAAAACTATGATATCATTCTGATCAAAATAAAGTAAGTTGATAGTTGTCTTTTCAGTACAAAATAGTGTCAAATTCTTGGATTTCCATAAAGCTGTCTTCGGTTTAATCATATTTGACAGGAGCAAGTTATTATATCTAGATGTGATGTTTGGTACCATTACATAGAATATTGTATACAAAGTTAAACCTCATGTGCAATAAACAGTAGAATGCTTGTAACTTAAAAAGGTATTATATTTCATGTGAAGAGAATTATCTTCTTAATCAAAGTTGTAAGTTGTAGATGCTAGAATTGTATTAAAAATGCAGAAATAATTTGAAGACCTTCTATTGTTTAGGGTGCTCTGCATAGATCAAGATGTGTTGGGAATCTGAGTAGGTCGCTTAATTCAAGTCATGTGACAGATGTGATTTTAAAATGACAGCTTTTGATTTATTGATGAAGTAGTTGATGGGGAATTATTTATCAATAGACCTCCCTGTGTATATTGTATATTTATATATCATGATGATAATATCCACATCATTATAAACAACTCATTAAAGTGGTAAAAGAAAATTTTCCTGTGTTTTACTGAGGGAGACAGAATTGATATTGTGTCAGTCAGAGGACTTTAAGAGTTGGAGTTGGGGGGATCTGAGGGCTTCATTATAAAACTGCCAGAAGAACAAATATAAAATGCATTATATGAGTGAAATGAAAAGGACAAGGTTTAAAATCTTGTACATCTACATGTATATAACTTTGTGAGTGGATCAGAAACATTTGGGTAATGAAGTTGTTGCTTATTCAGGTTATGGCTTACTTATAAAAATATGTTATAGAAATTTGTAAGTTATTCAGGCTTTATTTTTGCCAAGTTACATGATCAAAATGAAGTTTTCCTCTTCAGACATCCTTATTTTTGCATTCTTCACAAATTTATGCTTATATATCTATATTAAAAGTTTTAAAAAATGAGTTAACCTGAAAATGAATATAAATTTAATTTTACCATGTAAAAAAAGATTAGATGAAAATAATGAAATACAAGACGTTATGTTTAAAACACTTTCTAAAGATTTTGATAGTCTTGTGAGCTAATAAAAAAATCGCCTCACAAAATCTGTGTCATCTATTCATTCATGCCTTTATTAATTTTGAGGAAAATCGTTTACTAACAGGATGCAGTGTTTAAAGCTTCCACTCGTAAAGGAGAATAAATCTTTCACTCATAAAGGAGGAGAAAGCTTTCACTCATTGAGTAGGGTTACACATTCACTCATTGAGGAGGGTAATGCTGGATGGTAACGTTTTCAGTCATTAAGGAGGGCAATGCTGGAAGGTATCCCTACCACTCATTGAGGAGGATAATACTCGCTCATTTAGGATAGTCGGTGGGGTGGGGGTGGGTGGGGGGGGGGGTAAAGCTTTCACTCATTTAGGAATTTAGGAGTATATGCTTTTACCCATTAAGGAGGGTAACACTCACTTATAGAGGGGGGTAATGCTTTTACGGGTACCCATTGAGGAAGGTAATGCTTTCACCCATTGAGGAGGGTAATGTTTTCACTCATTAAGGAGGGTAATGCTTTTATCCATTTAGGAGGGTTAATGCTTTTATCCATTGAGGAGGGTAATGCTTTTATCCATTGAGGAGGGGAATGTTAAGAGGAGGGTAAATCTTTCACCCATTGCGGAGGGTTATACTTTTACCAATTGAGGAGGGTAGTGCTTCACCCATTGAGGAGTGTAATGCTTTCACATATTGAGTAGGGTAACGCTTTCACTCATTGAGGAGGGTAATGCTTTTACCCATTGAGGAGGGTAATGCTTTTACTCATTGAAAAGGGTAACGCTTTCATTGAAGAGGGTAACGTTTTTACTCATTAGGGAGGGCAATGCTTTCACCCATTGAGAAGGGTAACACATTCGTTCATTGAGGAGGGTAATGCTTTTACTCATTGAGGAGGGTAATGCTTTCACCCATTGAGGATGGTATTTACTCCTTACTAAAATATTTACAGCAATAATGGAGAAACTCCAAGGTCAAAAGATAAAAAAAGGTGTCGGCACCAAAAGAAAGTTCTTGTCTCGAGAAATGTACTTGTTAATATGAACGCCCTAGCACCAACAATTAATAAGTTATGACGAAGCTTAAAGTTTTTCAAAAGTAGGTCGAGGTCAAGGTCAAATGGGTAAAATTAATGGTGCCCAAGAAAAGTCTTGTCACAAGAAATACACATGTGAAATATGAAAGGCCTAGCACTAACCTTTCAAAAGTTATGAATAAGATTGAAATTTTTCAAAAGTAGGTCAAACGTCAACGTCAGGGGAAAATGTCATAACTGTTGGTACCCAAAGAAAGATCTTGTTACAAGAAATATACATGTGAAATATGAAAGCCCAACTGTTCAAAAGGTATGGCCAAAGTTCACAGGAAATATAAATGTGATATATGAAAACCCTAGCGCTAACCATTCATAAATTATGACAAAGGGTAAAGTTTTTTGAAAGTGTTAAACTCCAAGGTCAAGGTGAAAAGGTTAAAAATATTTGTACCCAAGAAAAGGTCTTCTCACAGGAATACACATGTGAAGTGTGCATGCCCTAGTGCCAATCGTTCAAAAGTTATGACCAATGTAAAAATTTGGTAAAATTTAAAAAAAAAACTGGGTAAAACTCAAAGGTCAAGGTCAAAACAGCTGGTACCCAAAGAAAGGTCTTGTCAAAAGGAATACAACTGAAATATGAAAGCTATAGCTCCAACCAATCAAAAGATATTTGCAAGGTTATAGTATTTGCCTTGAACTCAAAATAAAAGACACCGTATTCCACTATAACTTGTATATGGTGTTAATGTCTCCGATCTTATGCTATTCTGAAGAGCATGATCTTAGTACGATCAAGTTTAAACCGAGGAAGTATAATGACAAAAAAGTTTATGCTACAGGGATTTCAACAAGCTCGTTATAATGACATTGTTAGCAAATATAACATATAATTAGATCGCTTTGACTGACATATTTCGTAACTTTTTTATACTAAATTTGAGAAAGGTGAAGATACTGATCGATCTAAAAAGAATCTACGAAGAATACAAATTTATAAAAAGTGCATAAAACACGGACCCCCGGGAATTCCAGAGGTGGGATCAGGTGCTCAGGATCAGGTCACAACCGTTGTGAGCCCTAGGTATTGATTATTCCGTAGGAAAATTTAGTGTGAAAACAAAGGCCCAACGATTGGTATGAAACACGCCAGCTAAAAAACTTCCCATATATTTGTTCACAAGGTCATTATAATGACCATAGAATGTTCCATCTATCTGATCAATATATATATATATATATATATATATATATATATATATATATATATATATATATATATATATATATATATATATATAGATATAGATATATATATATATAGGGCTCACATTTGATGTGACTGGTCGACAGGTGTTGATTACTCCTCCTAGGCACCTGATCCCTCCTCTGAAATTTCTGAGGGTCTGTGTTCTATGCGTGTTTCATCCTTAGAAAGTAACCTACGGGTTTTCCAGACATACGGTAATGAAATATGGAGATAACGAACAGTATTCAAGCTCAAAGTCCATTCAAGCAATACAAATCGGGAGCAGAGCATACAAGGACATCCAAAAACATCAGAGGTGGGATCAGGTGCCATGGAGGAACGAGCATCCCCTGCCGACCAGTCACATGAACCGTGTGCTCCTTGTCATGATCGGGAAATAACGGGAAAATCTGTCGACAATTCAGTAGGTAAATAATATCCTAACAATTTGTATGAAAAGCATCAGTCAGCATTTGACTTAATGATAGATTGTATTTGCCGACAAGGTCATTGTATCGACCATAGAACTTACGAATTGATGACTTTAAACGAGACTGTTGATATTCTTGTTTCATCAACTTGTTTCTCAATAATTTATATCGTTTTAGAAATTGTTCATAAGTAGAACATGCTCTTGCGTATCGAATCAACTGAGAGATATACACCCCATTTGCAGGTGATAAGGGTATATTGCTGCCTAGGTAAGGGAAGTTGACGATAGAATAGTTAAAGTCATCACGTTTATCATAAAGCTCAGTTGTTAGATAACCATTAACGTCTTTTTCTAGCATATAAGTGAAGTCAAGTTCTCCTTTAATACAGTTACAATAATAAGTCTTAAAAACAAAGATGAAATTGTTACAAGTCTCGTCTTTTGGAACAGAGGGACATGATAAGGGAGAGGGAATGAGGAAGGAAAGTACCTATGCACCCCTTTCAACAAATCCTTTGATAGATATAAAAAATGTCTTTTCCCTTTCTCTCGAACATTTCTTATCTGATATACTCTTTCTTCTCAACACCAAGTATTGTAACCCCCCTACTTACACCTTAAATTTCAAAGCTCTTGAAATTCTGACATGTTTTATAGCACGAAGCAAGCAACAAGTACAAATGATAAAGTCAAGATAACGAACAGTGATCATAAAAATCGACAAACAAAACAAATATGTGAATAGGGCATAAAACACAGACCCATGGAAATTCCAGGTGGAGTAAGCATCCCGTGACATGTCACGCCCGTCGTGAGCCATATTAGAGATAGACTACACGATCAGTATATACTGGTCCCAGCTGACATAGCAGGTAACAACATTGTCTTTGTTTGTAAGGCTTATTATTTTAATTGTATTTTAGAGGAGCTGATTTAATTCTGCGAGTAGTAATCCAACTTATACCCATAGCTCCCTTCTCAAGGAGGATATTCTTCAAAACCATACGTCAGTTTTGAATATTTTTAATTTTCCCAACACCCAAAATGAATTTTGAATTATCATATTTATATTGGATTCTAAAATTTCTAAAAAAAAAAAAAAAAAAAAAAAAAAAAACAAAAAAAAAAAAAAAAAAAAAAACAAACATATAAACATAGATACATAGCGGGTTCCAGTAAATGTTCTACCAAGCTTCTTTCTTTACTCCTCACTAAAATATTAACAGTAGTGATGCAGAAACTTCAGGAGTACTGTGCAACAATATATACGAGGAGTGGTGTAAATCAGATGTGGATACTCAAAAAATCCAAGGATCTTTTGGAAAATTTGAAATCACAAAATTTTACCAAAATCAATAACATCAAATTTTCCAACAATCTGTTGGAATTCCCATGGGTACCAATTGCGCCCCCATTATTAACAGACCTAATTTTGTATTCATATAAAGCAGAATTTATTCAAAATCTTATGCATGAGAAAAAGAAAACTCTCGCCGTGGCCTTCAACTCGACATATAGACGACGTATTGTCAATTAACAATAGTTCTTTCCGTTCAGATGTCGACAATATATATCCCAATGAGCTTGAATTCGAAATTAAATATACCGCAGAGTCTGACAATCTGTTTCATATTTGGATATTTTACTAGGAAAAGACGTTAATGGTAATCGAACAACAAAGCTTTATGATAAACGTGATGATTAACTTTTCTATCGTCAACTTCCCTTATTTATGCAGCATTATACCCTCATCACCTGCATACAGGGTTTATATTTCTCAGTTGATTCGATACACAAGAGCATGCTCTACGTAGGGACAATTTCTAAAACGAAGTAAGTTATTGACAAACACGTTGATGAAACAAGAATATCAACAGTCTCGTTTAAAGTCATCATTTTGTAAGTTCTATGGTCGATACAATGACCTTGTCAGCAGATACAATCTATCATTAAGTAAAATGCTGACTGATTTTTTCATACAATTTTTCATACAAATTGTTAGGATATTATTTACCTACTGAATTGTCGACAGATTTTCCCGTTATTTCCCGATCATGACAAGGAGCACACGGTTCGTGTGACCGGTCGGCAGGGGATGCTCACTCCTTCATGACACCTGATCCCACCTCTGATGTTTTAGAGGTCCGTACTTGCTCTGCTCCTGATTTGTATTATTTGAATGGACTTTTGAGCTTGAATATTGTTCGCTATCTCCATATATTTCATTTTAACAAATTTTGTATAAAAACAAAATTGTATAAATTGTATAAAACGCTTCAGCCAAAATACACCCAATGATAGGTTATATACGCTAATATGATCATGATATCGAATATAGAATTTACGAATGCTGACTTTAAACGAAGTTACTTAAATCCCCGTAACACCAACTTATCTGTCAGTAGTCTGTCTCGATTTAAAAGTTGATCGTACTCAGATCATGCTCCTGAGTATTTGAGTATCGAATAAGTTTTGAAGACATAAACACCATATGTATATGAAAGCGGAATATTATTTTATAAATAAGGAAAGTTGACGATGGAAAAGCTGAAGTCATCTCGTTTGTCATACTATTTAGTTGGCCCTTATCGTCTATAGTCAGTAAAACATCTAATATGAAACAGATGTGAAAGACTCTGGGGTGTCTGGTACCCTAAATCACCTTGTCAGGACTTTGATCTCAATTAAAAAAAATCAATTTTACCTACAGATTACGAATATATTGAAAAACCAATCGATAAATGATCTAGACCTGCTTATCAACTTTGAAATGCTTACCCGGAAGATAAGTGCACTGTCTAAAATTTGCAGAAAGTATATCAACTTTTCAAGTGCATTAACAGTAAGATATTGCGTAACAACAGTCAGAAAAAAGGAGGATTTATAACACCCGGGGAAAAATACACAAGACGACAGTAAAATACAAAGACATTGATTTTTCTCAATGGGTTTGGGATAAAATGGTAAGCAAAATTTAGATTTTTTTCTATGAAATTTGAAGGCTGACTTCTGATGTTACATTTCTCATATTATTTACGTTGAAATATGGTAATTTAAAGGTATAGTGTTGTCTGTACATAGAAATGCATTCATTAAAATATTATGAAGTTTAAAAGTTTTTTTCTTCAAATTTCAGCATAAAACCGAAACATAAACATATTTAACATATTTATAAACACGATATTATAATCATTTTCTTTTTTTTTTGTGATACAAAAAGAGACTACTTTTTATATTTATTGTGCAATAGAGACATATACCTAGATTGAAAGAAAGTATATGAATAGTACGAAAAATGGAAGCCGGTATAACTACATTTATATAAGAAATGTATTTTCAGGATACACAAGAAAATACTGCTGAACATGTCCATGACGAAAATGGCCAAAATCATTATACGGTACTGGTTACTGAATCGGTAGGTATTACGTGCTTTAAGTACATGAATGAATACCCTCAGAAAGTAATAATAATCTGTGAACAGTTTAGACTGTCTTTATTATTGCAAAAACACATATTTATCACACAGTTTACCCAAAGACACCTTACTTTGCAGTCTCCCCAAAATTGTAAACTATCTATCTTATTGAAAATTAATGCAAAAAGGTGGAAAAAATTGAAAATCCCATGACTTTAGAGATTTTATGGACATTTCTGAATATATTTAAAGAATTACTGTCTAGTTTGTGGGGTATGCCAGGGCATCAACGACGGTCGGAAACGTGGGATAATTTGTATAAATAATATGTATAAATTACACATACACATTGTATATATAGTATGCATAAATTATCCCATGTTTCCAACTGTCGTTGATGTCCCATGCATACACAACAAACAAGACAATGATTCCTTATATTTACATTTTTATGTGAAATAAAAATGTTAATATAAATAAAAAATGCTGTCTAATAGATTAAAAATTACATGAGGCATCCGTGTTAATTTCCATAGTCCCCACCCACTGACGTCAGACACAAGCCGCACGAGATTGACATGCATATTAGGCTCCTTACCTTTTACATGGCGAAATTTACATTCAGGTGCTATCATCAAGAAATCAACTTATCTAACTTTCAAACAGTTATCACAGAAAAATTAATTAGAAATGTAAATATTTATTGTTGATCACATAATTTGAAATCCAGTGTTTTCACAGAAAAAAATCATTTGATGCCTCAAGTAATTTTTCTTATATACTCTTTTAAATAGTGAAAGGATGGTCTTACAGAAGAACTCCAAGATCAATGTGTCTATAAAAAAGCTTTGCTTTATGGCAAAATTTTCTCCAGGTTAATTTCAATGCAAAAATCTCCCCCCCCCCTCCCCCCGCTAAGAAAATGCTTTATTGCAAATTTTCTTCCTAGGAATTATTGCTATATAGCAAATTTTCCCCTCTTTATTGCATTTTAATGCTTACGATATATCAAACTTTCCCTCTATTATACTTGTATTATTAAATATGCCTGTTCCATATCTGGATATTTTACTGACTATAGACGATAAAGGCAAACTAAGAACTTAAATGTATGACAAACGAAATGACTTCAGCTTTTCCAGCGTCAACTTTCCTTATCCCACTATCACCTGCATATGGTGTTTTCATCTCCCAACTTATTCGATACTCACGATCATGCTCAGAGTAGGATCAACTGTTAAACCGAGGCAGACTACTGGCAGAAAAGTTGATGTTACAGAGATTTCAACACCCTCGTATAAAGTCAGCATTTCGTAAATTCTTTGGTCGTTATACTGACCTTGTTAGCAAATGTAACCTGTCACTGGGTCGTATGTTGATTGAATTGTTTCATACCAATTGTTAGGCTTCCTCTTCCTCTTTTTTTTTTTTTTTTTTTTTTTTTTTTTCACTGAATTTGACTTCAGAATGTTGCGTCTACCTGATCTATACATAGGGCTCACGGCAGGTGTGACCTGTCAACAGGAGGGATGCTTACTCCTCCTAGACACCTGATCCCACCTCTTCACATATTTGTATTGTTTACGAATTTTTGAGATTGATATTGTTTGTTATCTTTATCTTTTCATTTGTTTTTGTACATACTTTAAATAATCTGAGCTCTGATAAAAAAAATAAATTAATTCATATGTATGTTTGTTATTTTCGCAATTCTCTATGTTTCTCATCTGTCATTTTGCTTAAAATATTTAAAAAAATGGACACTTGTCATTATCCACATATCAAAAAATTAAGATCTACTAGTATATCGAAGATATTACTTGACAATTAACATTTTGAATTAGGTTGAGTATTGAAAATACCTAATAGGTAAAATTTAAACTGAAATCATTGCTTTGCTCATTTTGCACATGTAAAATTTGAACCAATAACGTAAAAGTAGGAACGACTGCAATGCTGAGAATCTTTGCTGTATAGCAGAACTTCCCCCATGGGGAATTCATTTCTATATAATAATTAATCCACGGGATTTACTGCTATGGGAGAAGTTTTTGATCTACACCACCCAGCATTTTTTAAATTCAAATCGAAAATAAATTATTTGAAACAAAGAAAAAACATATTCTACTGTTAATGCAATATTGTTATAGACGATTTATAACTGTTTCAGCCTGCATTATCATCATTTTGGCACACAGTTAAAAGTACGAATCAATGAAGAAATAATACTGTTTCCAACAAAGCTAAACGATTCACACATTTCAACATATACTCACATGTATCTATACATAAATATTTTCAATGTTCAATATGGCAATTTCTCTTTAAAATGTAGGGCGCTGTTATCTCGCAACAGACAGAACACAATGTAGGACCTACCCAGAGTCAGGTGACATCGTTTTAAAGCACTTTTTAAAAAAAATGGTAAAAAAAAAATCAACCTAAATTAGATACGATATTAATAGTTTAAAAAATAATATATAAACTGCAATGAACCAAAAGAAAAATCAAATGGTGAAAAAAATGTTACAAACTTTTTAATATATTTTTTGCGATGCAAATTTTGTTTCCTTAGAGTGGTAAGACAAATATTTACTCTAAATCAAGTTAAAAAAGATCTTAATTTTAAATTTTATCAATTTTTAAATTACCAATTTCTAGAAATATCCATTCTAGGGCAGCAATAGAAACATTATATTTTGTTTTTGTGCTTAATTTCTCGCAGATTCCAAGAAGATATTGGTACCCTTCAAGATTTACATGTACTTGTATATATCTAATTATTTCAAAATCATTCATTAATACCACCAATTAACCAGACAGTTCATTTGATACACTAACTGTTATTAATACTTGATTTTAAACAAAAAATGGCTTTTTTTCAGAAGAAACGCCGAAGATTCATCCCTTTCAAAGTAAGTAAAAAAGATAGAACAAGCAACTGATAAGTAGAGGAAAATCTGGAATTGTATTAATGATTTTGTTTTTTAATTTCAGTACCATTCAAAAATTTTCAAAGCTTCCAAAAAAGTAAGTAGTACTTATGAAACAGGAGATAAGGAACAGTGATCGATCTATAAACAATTCAAATATGACAGTCGTTTTTTTTTAAATGCTGACAAAGAAATGTTATGGAGGTCACCTTTGGCTGATTGATTGTTTTTGGATGACAAAAATGGCAAAATTCAAATGTTAAATCACATTTCTTTTCTATCATTTTAATAAGAGAATACCAATGCAACCATATGTGAATAAACTTAAAGAAAGAGAACTTTACAATGAACAATCAATTACAATTTTAACTCTTAAGAGACCATGTGATGTGATACGTAAAAATACGTGGATTTTTAAAAAAATGGATAAACATTTTTACATTTCTCGTAAAGTATTTTTGGTATTACGTATATCTAAGTAAGAAATTCAAAGAAATACACACTGCATCATTCTAATGATACCTCGTTAAAAATTCATTTTTCATTTATTTCTTAATTTATCAAAATTGTAAGCGTGAAGTAAACCTTATACGGTACCAATTTTGATGCACCAGATGCGCATTTCGACAGATTATTTCTCTTCAGTGATATTCATGCCGAAATATTGAAAATCCGAAATATTTAAATTGAAAAAAATTTGAAGAGCTGAAAAAAGGGAGTGCCAAAAACTGGAACCAAATACGTCAAAGGATCAGAACTATGCATGAGGGAGATAATCCTTAATTTTGAAATAAATTTCTTAATTTTACGACAACAATTAAATATATATCCGTATTTTCAAGCTAGTACCGAAGTACTTAGCTACTGGAAATATTACCATTTGCAGTTTTGTCTATAGAACAACAGGAAGCCATGTAACTCTTCGGAATTTTTTCACACACAAAAAAAAAAATAAACTAGTCGTTTTGAAAGTGAGAGGGTAATTATTTAGCTTTATATCTTGAAAAAAGATAAATATTCAGACCATCACATCTCATTTCAAAACGGGAAATAAATTGAAATGTAGTTTGGCAACCTTGCTAGACCAAACATTACATGGAAGTAAAAATAATATATAAGAATGAAGCTAGTAACATTTTTAAAAATTTCTTTCAGATATGAGTCCGATTAAAACATTTCACACGACACAAAAGTGTGGTTGTCCAGCAAGTTAAACCTTTATGTCAAAGCGTCAAATATGGATATTTAAGGTTTTTTTTTTGATAGATCCTTTAATATGTCTACCATTGAGCACTAATTGTGCTCCTTTTAAGCCGACCTATTTTTATATTCCAAAGAAAATTAATTCAAAACTTCTACATGAGAAGAAAAAAACACTTGTGGTGGCCTTTAACTCAAACTTCAGATATATTGACGACGTTTTATCAATTGACAATTGTTACTTTCATTCAAATGTCAACTCGATATACCCCAGTGAACTCGAAATAAAAGACACCACAAAGTCTGTCACATCTGTGTCATATCTGGAAGGACGATATATAAACGATAAGGGCCAACTAACAACAGAGTCTCAGTGTTTAGATATTTTACTAGAAGAAGACGTTAATGGTAATCTAGCAACGAAGCTTTATGATAAACGTGATGACTTTAACTTTCCAATTGTCAACTTCCCTTACTTATGCAGCAATATACCCTTAACTCCTGCATACGGGGTGTATGTCTTTCATTTGATTCGATACGCAAGAACATGCTCTTCATATGAGCAATTTCTAACGTGGTAAGTTATTGACAAACAAGTTGATGAAACAAGATTATCAACAGTCTCGTTTAAAATTATCATTTTGCAAGTTCTATGGTCGATACATTGACTTTGTCAGCAAGTACAATCTATCATTAAGGGGAGACAGGTTACATGTCACATGACTCAATTGACTACGTCATAGTCACCGTTAATGTAGGTGTTAAAAGTTATTATAATCACCTGTATTTACATAATTTTTGTTCAACTTGTTAAGCTTAAACATTTTATGTAAAATATTTAAGAATTTTAAACGATCATGTAAATATTAAAAAATTGTGAAATCGATTGATCCACCCCTCTGTTTTTTTTAGCTGCAGTCTAACAAGTCCGTCACGTTATATATGATCTCTCAGTGCAGTGAGATCAAGTAAACGTTGTTTACCTGGTCAGTTTTAAAACATTAAAACAGATTACAGTCAATGCATCATGATGAATATTTTGAAGCAGGAATTACAATAATTTTTACGTGTTTGGAAGCAGAGATTATCTGAATTAATATTCCATTTCGCTTTTGTAAGTTTTCGTGTGATGTCACAGTTGTTTTCCCGTACTCGGAAAATGTAAACATTTTCATTTCATTTCATTTTATTCACTCACACCAACATCAGTGGTACATGAGGTACAATAAATTAGTCGTCATAATTGTGACAAAAATAATAAATATAATTATGATACAATAGCATAAATGAGGGGCATATACATATGTACATAGTATAGCAATAAACATACAATGAAAGAAGAAAAGAAGAAAAAAAAATGGTATGATAACATTTAAATTATGGAGGACAGACGGTGTCGTTTATTTTAGATATAAATATACAAAGGTTTTTTAAAGTTTTTAAGTTTGTCGTTGACATAATTTCAGAAAACTTAAGTGTATTCGGCGTTTTACAAAATCTGGGATGTAAAAGATTCTTTCTGATGCTGTTCAATGTTTTACATTCTAGGATGAAATGATATTCGTCTGCTATTTGCCCTGTATTACACAATTTACAAACTCTTTCATCCAGTGGAATATTTAACCATCTACCAGTTTCAATTGGGAGGTGGTGGTTTGAAGTTCTAAATTTTATTAGTATTTTTTGGAGTTTACTAGGTAAAATACTTAGATATTTTTCAAATCCAAAATCACTCTTAAAAATTTTGTAAATTTGACCTTTTGATGAATTATTTATATCACTATGCCATTTTTGAATAAATTGGTCGCTTAATCTTTGCTTCACTGCTGCAAGTACCCAATTCCTGTCAATGGGACTTTGTTCATACCAAATGTTGGAGAACCCACAAGAGGTTAAAATTTTATAAATGAAATCTACCCATAGGTTTTTTGGACCTCCTTGAAAATATTGAGAACATAGATATTTATACAAAACACAAACTATTTTGTTTTCTAAAGAATTCGGGGTAAGTAATTTTAACCAGTAGGAGATCATTCTTGTATAAATATTAATATACAATGGGAATCGCCCAGTCTCCCCATACACCATATACGAGGGCGTACTACTCTTTAAATGGAAAATATGTTTTAAAAATTTTAAATGTACACGTTCAATGATGTCGAGATTTTCATAACCCCAAATTTCACAGCCATAAGTCAAAATTGGAACAACAACTTTATCAAAAAGATCTAACTGACATTCAATTGGTAAGTTAAATTGTCTTATCTTCCTTATAACACCATACATTGCTTTCTGTGCTTGTTCACATAAATGTTTTTTGGCCTTACAAAATGAACCTGAGCGTGAAAATATTATCCCAAGATACTTGAATTCTTTTACATTTTCAATTGCATTATTATTATAATAAAATACCTTTTTTGACATTGGTCCTTTAGAAAACACTAGAATTTCTGTCTTACTAACATTAACATTAAGTTTCCATTGTGAACAATACAAATAAAAATCATCCAAAGCCTTTTGCAGATCTACATCTGTTTCAGCCAAGATAACAGTATCGTCTGCATATAACAAAATGAAAAGCTTAAGATACACATATAATTCTTCTTCAATAGCGTCAGTTATGCTTTGTAAACCAATAATATTTCTGTCCGAGAGAAACTCTTCCAGGTCATTAATATATAAGGAAAATAAAAAAGGCGATAGATTTTCACCTTGGCGAACACCAACATTACAGTTAAAATAATCTGTGATTGTGCCATTCAGATTTATCATAGATTTAATTCCTATATACATATTTTTGATGTAGTTAAAACATTTTCCACTAACCCCACTCTTAAATAGCTTATGCCACAATCCAGATCTCCAAACCGTATCAAAGGCTTGTTTAAAGTCAATGAAAGCGCAGAAAAGTTTTTTCTTTCTTTGAAAAAAAATCTGACATAAAAACTGTAAGGTAACTATATGATGATATAACTATATATGATATAACATGAAGCGTTTAAAATCACCACGCTTATGTCTTGTTCAACTATGTTCTGTGTGATAATGAGGTAAGCTTCACCTTACGATATTGCTACAATTAATTACTACGAAGAGGGACTTCAGTTCAATCGTAAATTTTAAAATATTTATTGACAGAATTTTTTCAAGTGCGTTTTTGTCGTTGAAGCCGTCTTGAAAAGTGCCTAATTTATCCAGTCCATATACATTGTGAAATATGAAAAAATGCAGTAAGAATTCTAAACAACACTTATATTCTGAATATTTGAAGAGCTGCATGTCCTCAAGTCATATGTTGACTGACGTTTTTCATACTTTTGTTAGGCCATTATTTACATCTGAATTGTTGACGGATTTTCCCGGTATTTCCGATCATGACAAGGAGTACACGAAGGTTGTGACCGGTTGGCATGGGATGCTCACTCCTGCATGGCACCTGATCCCACCTTTGATGTTTTTTGGATGTCTGTGTTTGCTCTGCCCCGATTTGTATTGTTTTAATGGACTTATGGCTTGAATACTGTTTGTTATCTCCATATATATCAATTTAACCACCGAACATGTATCTCTACTTGTGTACAGTCTGTCCCCGAGGATACTTGTCGTTCGGTTCCTATTCATTCATGAGTACACAGAATAAGGAAATGATACTGGTAGACGCGTCGCCCAGTATATAATCATTGTATGACAAACGAGATGACTTCAGCTTTATTTTTGTAGTAATATTCTACTATTACCTACATACGGTGTTTACGTCTCCCAGCTTATTCGATACTGTTCTGAGTACGATCAATTTTTAACCGAGGCAGACTGCTGACAGATAAGTTGATGTACAGGGATTTCGACAAACTCGTTTAAAGTCAGGCTGTCCTAAATTGTTTGGTCCTAATATTGACATTGTTTGCAAATATAATCTGTAATTGAGTCGTATTTCGGCTAACGTGTTTCATACCTATTGGTAGGCCTTTGTTTTAAATTTGATTACGGAATATTTCTCCTACTTGACCAACACGTACGACTCACGGTGGTTGTGACCGGTCGACAGGGAATGCTTTCTCCTCCTAGGAATCTGATCCCACGTTTGGAATATCCAGTGACCATGTTTTATGCTCTGGTCAAAGATATGCATTGTTTTAAGTGTTTTTGAGATCGATCATTGTTTGTTACCTTTTTCCATTACCAAAATGCTGTTGCAATCTAGTTCGATATGATATAGTTTTCCCGAGAAAGTAATTTCTATACGAATCGGAACCATTCTTTCTGCTAAAATCACACCTTCAAAATATTCAACGTTAGAAAACGTATCTCCTTTAGATTCCCTTATCATAAATAGTAAGAGAAAAACACATCAAAAGAAATGCTGAAGGCGTCATGTGTTCCTCCATTCTATTTATAATTTTCTCGACATATTTTTTTTCATGAGCGATATTGTAATTTGATGGATTTCCTCTCGTGTTGTAGAAACGTCAGGAGGAAGATCGCAGAATTAGCACAAATAGCACTAATAGCAGTAGCTACGCGAGTTGTAAGGTAAGTTTCATAATAAGCAATACCATCACAGTGTTCGTTTTGGATATGTGTTACTTTTTTATATGAAACTTTAGATGGGAGGGATTGGCAAAATAATATAAAGCAGTGACAAGAGGATAAAATATTATGCATATTTAAAATATCTTCCATAGTTTTTTATTTGCAGCTCAAACAACAGAAAGACAATGAATAGAATGGCTGCATGAAATGAGGGATATCTATTTTTTTTAATGTTTTTTTTCCCTGTATTTTAGACCTATAAGAAAGACTCTGCTAAAAGCAACGCTTCTTCTCATACTTACCTGGACATTGATCAGGTATGAGTCTCTAATGAGTAAGACGGTAGTTCTAGTGGTTTGTACTAAAATTAGAGAGAATAAATTACACCTTAACTTAAAATAATTCTTTAGTTTTGCATTTTCTAAACCCATACCGGGTTTTATTGCAATCAAAACCATACTGTAAAAGGAGAAGCATGTTGAAGTAATTTCGAACACCATTCTTTTTAGTTACTATGGTAACATTATTCAAACTGAAAAAAAAAAGAATTAAAAGCCTTAGCATTGTCTCCCAGTGTACCAATTCTTTTTTTGAAATAAGATTAACATTGTAGAAGGAGTAGCGATTTGAAAATTTATTCCTCTTTTAATTTCCATAGCAATATTGTTCATTGAAATTTTAAACTGATAGAACGTTTTAAATATCTAGAATTAGTGTATAATTACTCATTTTCATTGAAACATAAAGAAAACTGAAGGAGGAGTAGCGTGTTGAAAATATTTCACAGAAATAGAAAATGTGATAACCGTGGAAACGCCCTTCATCAAAATTGAAAACCAAGAAATTCAGAACTATGAATGAGACAATGTCTGTGCTATAGGAGGAGTATTGTTTGGTATAATTGTCTACAGACAGACAAAATGACAATGGCCATTTTATTTTCGCATAAGCTTTATTTTCTTCGACCAATATATCCAACCCAATTAGTTGTCATGAACGTAATGTACTGAAGAGTCATGTAAAAATATCTGGGATTTTGTATTGTTTGTTTGTTTTTGATAACACAAATTCATCAAAATGGAATCATAGTACAAAAATTCCGTGACGCCCGAAAGAAGAGTCATAAGAACAACTGGTCCACAAATCAACCAGTCAAGCAAAAAATTATTTTTCCGTATTTCAATTTCACGACATTAAATAAATTATAGTAATATAGTAAAGAAATAATAAGATCAAGGAATCTTCTGCATACTTCATGTACTACGAATAGTAATGCAATATATAATAATTTGATACTATTTATGTACCATTTAAACCGGTCACGGTAGCCTAGAGGTAGGGCGTTCGCTTCGTGATCGGTGATCGGTAGGCCCGGGCTCGATTCTCGTTCGCCGCGCCGCGTCAAACATAAGACGTAAACATAGGTAGTGACTGTTTCTTCGCCTAGCGCCCGGTATTAGAAGTGAAAGTCAAGAGTCTTTCGGATATGACCTTAAAAACGTAGGTGTCACGGTAGGCGTTGGCACTATAAAGATCCCTTACTGCTCAATGACCCTGAGTGCCGAGTATAGGTCAAATTTGAAGCCCTTCACCGGCATACGGTGACTCTCTATATGAGTGAAAAATTCTTGAATGGGACGTTGAACAATATACGAACAATCAATCAATTGTACCATTTACTTGAATATTTCTTTAAAAAAGTTCTTCCATGTTTTAATCTTTGATCAATAAAAAACATAATGGCACCTAGCTTTCTATTTTCGTTCACATTTCAGTGTACCCATCCTATCGAGCTTGAAAGATGCAACAGCATTGCTACAGAAGCTTCTTTTTCCGACATTGCTCATCGAAGGGTAACGATTTAATTGCTATCAATAATTAATTGGATAACATAAAACTAAAAAAAAATCTAAAACAAAAACTCTAAAGACACAATCTTCAATATTTTAATTCCAAAAATGTTTCGCTACATCTAGATATTGAGTAAAAATAAATTCAAAAAGTCCATATTGTCGGAATATACTAGGGTAAGTCGGGGTAATTTCGACCACCGTTTAATTTCGACAACAGAAACACAACACCACACAATGATTTACGGAAGTGTTGAAAACAAGTTTCATTAATTCGGAATAAAAGAACTATTCCACAAATTGGTTTTCCTAGTATAATTATTCATCGCAAATATGGTTTAATCAGAGATTTAAATAACATTTTGACTAGTATTTATGCCTCCAGTTTGATGTTCGAAGTCCGTCTGCATGATCAGTGCGCTTGAGTTGATGGAGGAAATGCAAGAGAGACATTCAACCTCTTTTTAAAGCGTAACCTTGTTCAACATTTAACAGTACAAATTTAATTGAAATTGTTTGATTTTTTTCTTGGGATATCTAAAGTTGCAAAGTTTTACAAGATTATCTTGGATTTCTCTCAAAAAGGACAAGAAATTCCCGTTTGAGTTTGGTCGAAATTACCACCACTGTTTTTAGGGACGCGGGGTAAATTCGACCACTCATTCTGCAATATGTGTGGGTTATCTTTAACAGCTGTTCAATGCAATGCAGCTTCAGATCTTCAAAATGAAATTAAATATTATATGAACAATATAATCTACGTAAAACTTTTTATTTAAAAAAAAAAAATAAACTAGGATTAATTAATATATGCATGCCTAGCTATATATCGAGCGCTATATTGTCTGGGTCGTGAGAGTACATCACTGATCGAGATGCGAGAGAACAATCCAAAATATTCCAAAAACTGTCAAATTAATAAAAGAGAAGAGAGGATGCAGGTAATATTAAATATATTTAAAAAATCAAGTTTTTTTTTTTTTTTTTTTTAAATTATTACGAATACATTTGACGGACAAAACTTTGAGGCTATCGAAAACCAAGGAACCAGGAACCAGCAGTATTCAGATCGTATATCACAAGGTACAAGTATGAACAAATCCAAATAGTATGCAAACTATCAGAACAACACACCAAAAGAGCTGGAAGAATCTTAAAACAAAAACCTATGATGTTACGAAATAAATGATTGTTTGTTTGTTTATTATTATTATTATTTTTTGTGGGGGGGGGGGGGGGGGTCGATCAGAGGCCATTGCTTGCGTAAATCTCTTCTTAAATGACAGTCGAATTCCTCAGGATCTATCTCTTTTAACAAAACATATTTTTATTTATTTTTAAAACAATACTGTACGAAATACATCGCATTTCAAATTAATTTGTACAATACTGAAATCTTATGCCGTGTTCTACTTTGAACCAACCTGTTGTTAAAAGACGATATTAAATACATTTCGGGTTGGACAGTTTAATAATATTGATTATTAAAGATTGTGGAGTCTGAGAAATATGATTTATTTGAATAACTGTCTGACAAAATTTGAAAATATATAGTTGGTGAAAGATGCAGAATTAAGAATAACAATTACATACAGATGTCTTTGGCAGCATTGAAAAACTTACGTAACCCAACCCGTTCCTTTACTGAATCAACGAGCATCCATGAATGCATAATTATCCAATGTAATCTTTTTATGAGATTTACACGTATTTTCCTAATGAGGAAAAATAGTTTCTTCGACCATAAATTTCGAAGAAAATGCGACAGATTGAGCTTATTTACATTGCAAGAGTTATCATTCTTTTTGATGTTTGTTGTGGTCGAAATTACCCCGAGGCTGGTCGTAATTAACCCATGCAACATGCTTACTAATTATTATTTTTTATGCATTTTTAACTCGTGAAGCAGAAAATATGAGGAAAAAAATCATTCTTTTGTACTTTGAACTTATTTTAAACTAGTTCATTTGAAAACAGTCGTGTTTTGGGGATTGAAAACCATATATCAGCAAAAGTGGTCGAAATTACCCCAGTCTACCCTATGTATTAATGACTGGGTGACCACGATTTCATGAATGGAAAAATCTCTTATTTTAACTTAGAATCCAACTTTGTGTATTCTTTGTTTCGGTTTTGAAATGATGTGCTCTGATCAATAAATTATTGTAGACTGTGGCCACAGATGAACAAGGGATTCGGAAAGAAAGTGCAAACACTTTTCCAGTTATACAATACCAGGTACGCTGTCATTTCATATTTTACGGGGGGGGGGGGTGGATTTTCCTTCTAAGGAACAACTTCCTGGAATCTTGAAAAAATTCCCTTTTCTGGAAAATGAAATGAAAATTTTTCTTGTTTTATCATTTAAAGATGGAACTTCCGAAAAAGACAGGTCGACACGCAAAGAAGTACATGGTCATATTCTGTATGATCTTGGTATGTGCTATTTTATCAGCAACCATTGCAAGTGTTTTCAGCACAAAAGACTTAAGAGAGAATCTGCCCTCTGATGTTGAAAAACAATTAGGCTGGGAGTTCCTGCAGCAAGTCCTTTCCAACGTCAGCAACGAGGAATTGATGACTCGTTTAGGTGAATTACAAAGTGGTAAGATAAAATACATGTATAATGTACATGTAAGTGCCGCATCGAAGCTTTTTAATAAATACTGTCATTTAAAACGAATATCTATAACAGAGACAGGATTCGTCTTTATACACAGGGCGGGCAAAATATACTAAGTAAAAATATGAACTAACGTTTTTGTTTTAAAAAGTAAATAGTAATGGTATGTTTAAAAATATGAGCACTTTTTTTTAAGATGAACATTTCTTTCCACATCTATTTTAGATAAACGTAATACTACTAGGAATAAAGCACGACTTGTAATACATGCAGCGTATATAATAATACAACAATATGAAAATCTGTGAAATCTTTGATATTTAATTAATTTATTTGTAACAAATATTTTCTTTTCAAATCATGATCTTAGAAGTCCATAGCATTGCCAATGAGACAAAAATAAACAACGAAAACCACTTTGAAAGTTTACCAAGTAGGAGAGGTATAAGAATGTATATAAATCTTTGCTGTATTTATCGTGTTAAAAAGGACGTACCTAGATTTAAGAATTTTTCTCAATTATCTTCGTATAATTTATTGGAAGGAGTATAAGAATGATATATAGTTGCTTATAATTTTCTTAAACTATGTTTTTATCTTCTAAATCTGTGGTATTGCAACCATTTAGTATTAACCACTCTGTTATCAATTCAAATGATTTTATATCTCTTTATTTTAATGAAAACAGATATGGAAGATTTTTCAAACAAGACGAAGATGAGCATCGACTTGGTTGCACAAACTTTACCAAACAAAACAGGTAGATATAAATTCCTTTTTGTTTTCATATTTAACATATGTTTTAATGTAAAATTAAGCAAGCCAATTGTTTGCAGATTTCGATGTGCTCAAAGAGAAAACCATAGGACATGTATACAGGTTAATTCACGCAATTAGTAAGTTAACATTTCTGAATCTTTGCAAAAAAGGCCATAATGAATATATTAATACTAGTATCTACATTTCAGAAAATTGTATCGTCTAATACGTCCCCCTCTCTCAACTTCAATTACACTTTTCCTCTTGTAGCTCAAAAAATGTGCAAAGTTTGTGAGAATGCTATTAAAACTTAGAATAATAATTAAATTTAACTTACCAAATTGCCTATGACAGGGTGTAAAACCGACTGTGCTAAGGAAGCCGATGGAGACTACCAATCATGTAATACGTGTGAGGGGTATATATCATGTTCAAATGGTAATTTGGAAAATCGAACCTGTGCTCCAGCTCATGAAAATGATAAAGTTTACTGGGATGATTTTCAAAAAAAGTGCATTTTTAATTCAGACACCTGTGATCCCTTGTATACCTTGTCCGAGGAAGAAAAAAAATTAAATGGAAAGACTACACATTCATAACCAATGAAAATAAATTTTTGAACAATAAACATTTGTGAAAATATGTAGCTTTACCCATAATGATTGAATGTTGTGATTACTAGGATGATATTTATTCTATTCATCCTATTCTTAATTAAGATGTCAAGATTTCATGATTGGTTAAACAACTCTTAATGTAAATGAAAATGTTTTGTGCTTTCAAATATTAAGTTAATTAATTTGATTTAGAGACATTTCATGGGTTATGCACAACTATAGATACTCTACTCATCATTTAAAAAAAAATATATTCATAGTTGCACTTTTGACCATGAAAATATCAGACAAATTAACAACTAAATTGTATGTAAATTCAAAATAGTTTTTATTAATATTGTAGATGACCAATCGCACGATTTGAATTTCTGAGTTTCATTTTTATTGAAGAAGCAGTTGTCTGTGTCAAATCTTTAATTTTGAATCGTGAGCAATGTTTGTATCAAGAATTGAATTGTCGTGATATTTTTAATGTTCTGAATTTTTGTGAAAATTTTTTGATTTAAGGGGAAAAAGGACCTTTAGCTGAAAAAATACTTGTCATTCAATTTTTTTTATATTTTGTATATTTCTTATTAAGTATGTCCCATATATCTTAAAGCAGTTATATCATTAGGTTTCTTACCTTATTTTAGAGATATTGATTGACAAATATTATGCCCTACAGTATCTAAGTGGAGTTTTGATTCTCCATGTTGCTGGGCTCATTACTCTGTCCATAATTGGATTTTTAAAGCATATATAAAAATATGTAAGTGAACATGTATCTTTTAAAATATTTCAGAGTATGAATTGGGTTTAAAATTCGAAAAGGCAAGTTTCATCTATCGCACTGCATCTGGATGGGGAAAATTACGAACTTTTTAAGACAACTTAAACAACGGAAAACGTAATTTACAAAAAATCCTATCATTCAATATCTTTAAATTTACGTTGAAATGCAAGTCCTTCAAATTATTGATTAACTGTAAAAATTTCGAATGGTGAAGCTGACCTCAATATTGCACAGGACATCGTTGAAGACGACATAAGCAGGACAAAAACTTGTCATGTTTACATTTCTCGAGTACGGGAAAAACCAACTATGACGTCACACGTAAGCTAAATAACCGAAATAAGATATACCTACATAAGATTTCCGTCATCAGCCATGCAAAAATAATTTTTGTGTTCCCCATTTCTCAAAATACTTCATCGTATACTGATTATGACCTGTTTATACATAATAATACCGCCCTTGTATTCACCGAGTATGATCTTGCTGTACTAGCAGATCGTGTATGACGTCACCGACTTGTTGGACGCGCAGTTTAAAGAAACAGAGGAGTGGATCAATCTTTTTTCATAATTTAATAATATTTACAAGAATGTTAAACTTTTTAATTTTTTAATATAAGATGGTAATTAAAGAAAAAAAATTGTCAAAATTTTTTACAAGAACTGATGCTTTACACGTTTTGCACTTATATAAATGGAGACTATGACGTAGTTTAACAAAGTCATGTGACCATGTGCCCTTCATCCCCTTAAAACTTTATAGAAATTATTTGTAGTTTTTTAAGTAACTGCATCTGATTAACACATGTTTTTGAGTATGTTGTTGCACTGTACTGCTTTTATTTCTTCCTCACTGCTGCCAATTTTTGTTGCTAGAGCGGCGGTTGTGACAGGGGATGCTTATTCCTCATCCCATCTCTGATATTTTCAGGGGTCTATGTTTGCTCTGCTCACAATACGTGTATATATTATTTCAATGAACTTCTGAGCACGATTACAATCCGTAATATTAATATTATTTATCAATTTCAGATTAATTATACAGGAATAATTGACTATAGTAACAAGATGTGTTTGTGAAACACTGTTGCCCCCGTATGGCAACTTATTGCGAAGGATAAATTTCTCAAATGCAAATCAAATATGTTGGTACCCAAAGTAAGGTCTTCTCTCGGAGAATATACCTGTGAAATATGAAAGTCCTAGCAGCACCTATTAAAAGTTTAAGTTTTTCAAAAGTGAGTAAAACATCAAAGTCATGGTCAAATGGTCAAAATTAATGGCGCCCAAGGAAAAGCCGTCTCACAAGAAAAACACATGTAAAATATGAAAGTCCTAGCATCAACCATTCAGAAGTTATGGCAAAGGTTAAAGTTTTTCAAAGGTAAGTCAAGTCTAAGGTCGAGGACAAAGGTAAAATTGTTGGTATCCAAAGTAAGGTCTTGTCGCAAGGATTACATATGTGAAAGCCATAGCAGCAGATGTTCAAAAGTAATTAAGGTTAAAGTTTTTTAAAGCAGGTCAACCTCCAGGGTCAAGGTCAAAAGATCAAAGTTCTTGGTATCCAAATTAAGGTCTGTCACAAGTATTTCGTATGCGAAGTATGAAGCCCTAGCACCAACTTTTCAAACAAAAAGGCCAAGGTTAAAGTTTTCCAAAAGTAGGTCAAACTCCAGGGTCAGGGTCAAAAGGTCAAAGTTCTTGGTATCCAAAGAAAGGTCTTGTCACAAGGATTTTATATGTGAAGTACGAAAGCCCTAGCAGCAAATGTTCAAAAGTTATGGCCAAAGTTAAAGTTTTCCAAAAGAAGGTCAGAATTCAAGGACAAGCCAAAGGGTCAAAGTTCTTGGTATCTAAAGGAAGGTCTTGTCACAAGGATTACATATGTGAAGTGTGAAAGTCATAGCACCAACAATTAAAAAGTTATGGCCAAGGTTAATGTTGGATAAAATTTTGCAAAACCGGTTCAACTCCAAGGTCAAGGTGAAAAGGCCAAATATGATGGTACCCAAATAAAGATTTTGTCACAAGGAATACACATGTGAAATATGAAAGCCATAGCTCCAATCAATCAAAAGTTATTGGCAAGGTTAAAGTTTTTGCGGACAAACAAACAGACAGATAGACAGACAGACGGACAGGGCAAAAACTATATGCCCGAATCTTCGACTACGGGGGCATAAAAACTTTGATTTTGTACAGTTACCAAATTGATACTTTGATTTAAAAGGTCCAAAAAATAGGGAACCCCGATTCTTTTACTGTTGTCGCATTTTCATACATATTATGGATTCTGAAAGGGATTACGCCAGGCGTTGGGTCAGACATGAAAAGAAGACCTTGACACATTTTCAGAATGGATTGAATGTATCAGATATATGTTAAAATGTCGCATTTTAGGGGAAGTATGAAAACCATCTATCCTTCCGTCTTTAATAATTCAGAAGTGAAAAAGGAATTAGATATATTACACGATCAGTACGTACTGGTCCCAGCTGACAAAGCTGGTAACAACATAGTCTTTGTTTGTAAGGCTAATTATATAAATTGTATTTTAGAGGAACTGGGATTTAATTCTACAAGTGGTAATCCAACTTATACCCTTAGCTCCCTTTCTACGGAGGAAATTCTTCAAAATCATATGTCAGTTTTGAATATTTTTAATATTCCCAACAACCAAAATGAATTTGAACTAGTGCTAATTGTAACGGGAACCGTTACAGATGTGCCCAAAACGCTCCCCTACTCCACTATAAGCACTGTTCCTTACTAGCTATTTCAAACTTCCTCGTTAAGAGAGTCACAAAAAATACTTGAGTGTGAAATCTTAAAGATTTTCATTGAAAACTTTGAAAGATACAGCTGTATAAGTATTAACCACTCCGAATTCAGCACACATGCAATCATGTTCTTGTTTTCAAGTTTGATAGTGGCATAATTTAGGAACCCATTATACTTATCTATATTCTAAATTTCATCCTGTTTTGTTGAAAACTAAGAAAGTTACGGCTATCTAGAGATAAAGCCAATCAGATTGCAGCACAGGTGCATGCGCGTTTTGTTTTGTTTTGTTTTGTTTTTTTGTTTTTTTTTCTTATACAATATCTCAAATATATCATGTTGTAGAACCTCTTAATGTATGGCTATGTTTTAAAGTGTTTTGTCAAAAAAAAAAAAAGAAAAATATTGAGATTTTTGTTTTGTTTCAGCCAATCGAAGCGAAGTATACGTCCATGCACGCGTGTTCATATTTAATAAACAATATCATCTTATGAATACTATTAAGATATATTTATATTCTGAATTATAAAAACATTTCATAAAAAAAATAGAGACGTAAAAAAAAAACAAAAAAAAAAAAAAAAAAAAAAAAACAAGAAAGATATGACATTTTTGTTTCAGCCAATCAGAGCGAAGTACACGTGCATGCGAGCGTGTTCATGCTTATTTAACAATATCATATTTATAAAAAAATAGAGACGTTAAAGCTTTTTCAATTATATCAGTCATTTCACACATCGCACGCGCCCGTACGTGCATGCAGGTGGGCGCAAAATGACCTTCGTTCCTCACATCTACACAACATGCCTGTTAACCAAAAAAGGTTTCATCTCAATCGGATGTGTAGTTTCCGAGAACACTCGCGGACAAAAAAGTACTGGAGAAGAAATTCAGAAAAAAGAAAGTAAAAACAACATGTTTTCAAACTTCGTTTGGGGAACATAATTACCATATCTAGATTGGATTCCAAAACTTCATAAAAACCCTTACAAAGAAAGATACATAGCGGGTTCCTGTAAATGTTCTACCAAGCCTCTTTCTTTACTCCTCACTAAGATATTAACAGTAGTGAAGGAGAAACTTCAAGAGTACTGTGCAACAATATATTCGAGAAGTGACGTAAATTAGATGAGGATACTAAAAAATTGCAAGGAACTTTTGAAACATTTAAAATCACAAAATTTTACCAAAATCAACAATATAAAAAAAACTTACGATTTTTCAACTTTTCATACAATTATTCCCCACGATAAATTAAAGTTTAGACTTTCTGACATCGTTGACAGCTACTTTTTTTTAATAAAAATGGAACTCGTAAATTTACTTTCCTTGTCACTGGTCATTTGCAAAATTACTTCGTTAAAAACCAATCTGATTGTACACACAAGTACTCTGAAGTTGACATTAAAAAGATGCTCCAGTTTCTGATTGACAATATCTATGTGGTTTTTGGAGACCAGGTCTTCCAACAATCTATTGGAATTCCGTACTCATGGGTACCAATTGCGTCCTGTTATTAGCAGACCTATTTTTGTATTCATATGAAGCAGAATTTGTTCAAAATCTTTTACGTGAAAAGAAGAAAACACTTGCTGTGGCCTTCAACTCGACATTTACATATATCGACGACGTATTGTCAATTAAAATGGTTATTTCCATTCTCATGTCAACACGATATATCCTGGTGAGCTTGAGATAAAAGATACCACAGAGAATGACACATCTGTTTCATATTTGGATATTTTATTATAGAAAAAAACGTTACAATCATTTTATAAAAACATGACCAATTAAGAATTTTTTATGTCGCTTACAAATATACCGTTGTAATATCTTAACTATAAATTTAAATTTCAACTCTAAGTCTTAAAATACACACATCGGTTTGTAAATATTCACCGATATATATGCAGTTAAAGTTTTGATATGAACAAAATGTAATGTTGAAAAACGTATTCCACTGCAAATCTTAATGTCGCTTCATTTATATACAAATTTCAAGATGAAATTTTTAGCCGTAAAATCATTCCGAATAGATTGCAATGAATGTTAAAAAATGTCTTTTATCCTATATAAAAAGAAATCAAACCACTTCTCGCAAAGAAATGCAAAGATCTCCTTTCACGCGAATTTATAAGCATGTCGCTTAAAATCTATTAACTTCCGTAACGATTTTGTTTTAAATTTCAGGCATAGAATGCAGATTTCAAAAATAGCTGAAACTTATCTGAAAGTGACCACGGAACCTTATATCATCGATTCTAGTTGCGAGTCAGCTATTTTAGACGATTACATTTTCGACATAACAAAATGAATTAGACAAAAACAGTTGTCTCTCTTAAAAATTTAACTTCCGTAACGGTAATTCAGGAGAGTTTTTGCATTTAAGGTATAAGATTTTTTTTATTATTTTGGGAGCGAAATGCTTCACACTTTTGTTTAATATCCTAAAACAAACTTTGATTTTAACTATTGAAGAGAAATTTAACTTTTATTGCTGGGAATTAACTTCCGTAACGATATTTTTCCCGACAATTTAATTTAAATTCGGATTCATGCGAGACTTCATAAGTCATACTTTAGCGTTCTTTTCTGAGGATCAGAAACGAAAAATTGGTCAAATTCGGCTTTATTTAAAAAAAATAATCAGGGTTGATCGAGCATTTACTTCCGTAACACTACCTTAAAATCAATGGTATCTTGAAATTGTTGTAAGAAGTTAACGATACCAGATTTGTGGACAATTCTTTGTTTTCAAGTTCACTGATATGTCCTTTAGATAATTATGATGTTCATTTTGCTATTTGAAACAATTATTATTTTCATGTTTTTCACTCTGAATTGGTTCATTTATCGTATAATGACTGGTTAATGGTAATCTAACAACAAAGCTTTATGATAAATAAACGTGATGACTTTAACTTTTCAATCGTCAACTTCCCTTACTTATGCAGCAATATACCCTTATCACCCGCATACAGGGTTTATATCTCTCAGTTGATTCGATACGCCAGAGCATGCTCTACGATGGAAGTTTATTGACAAACAAGTTGATGAAACAAGAATATCAGCAGTCTCGTTTAAAGTCATCATTTCGTGAGTTCTATGGTAGATACAATGACCTTGTCAGCAAATACAATCTTTCATAAAGTCAAATCCTGACTTACTTTTTTCATACTAATTGTTAGGCAATTATTTACACACTGAAATGTCGACGGATTTTTCCGTTATTTCCAGATCATGACAAGGAGCAAACGGCGGGTGTGACCGGTCGGCAGGGGATGCTCAATCCTCCATGGCACCTGATCCTACCTCTGATGTCTTAGAGGTCCGTGTTTGCTCTGCTCCCATTTTGAAATGTTCAATGGACTTCTTAGCTCGAATACTGTTCGTTTTCTCTATATATTTCATCACTATAGTATAGTACTTTGATAGTTCAATTCACCATAGTGAACTATAGTTAGGTAAAGTAGATTACTGTTGTATTATTTGGTTGAGAAATTTCATGTGAACAGATACTACAAATTATTGTCAAAGGGGTCTTGCTATCTTTAAGTGATTAAAAAAATTATGAAATTTTTTTTTTCCTTTTTTTTTTTTTATAAGTGATATGAAATATATATCATGACACGGAGCACATGGAGGATGTGATTGGTCGACTGGGGATGTTTATTCTTCTATTGCACCTGATTCTACCTAATGATTTTAGAGGCTCTGCTCCCAATTTGTATTGTTTCAATAGACCTTTGAGATTGATTACTATTCGTTATCTTCATATTCCATTCCGAGACTGGGGTTTAGTAAATATTCGTTTTTTTTTTTACCCTCAATTGACCTACGGGGTAAAAATGAAAATTCCGAAACTTTTTTTTGCACATCATCTAACAATCATTTTTTCAGAAAAATGGCTACTGTGTAAAATGTAAGAGTAGTTATGGGAACCGTGCATTTTTGCAGAAGAAAAATCGTTTTTCAATCCCCTATTGACTTTCCACGATGAAAATAAAACTTCAAAACGTTTAACCTTATTGCACATCTAGAGGACACTGCCATTAATTTGCCATCAGATGTATTGGCTACTGCAAAAAATGAAAGGGGTTTCTGAGGAAGAAGATATACGTATGTAGTGTGATAGAGAGACCTGGATAACAATTTATCGGAATTTTCTTTAGAAAGTGCGTATATAATAAACCGCCAAAGAATTCGGACCAAAAAAAGGGGAAAAAATGATAATTTTTGCTAATAAAAGGCTGTGTTCAGGTGATAATTCACAAAAATATCTTTAAAAATCTCAAAGAATTTATTTTCTAATAGTGAAGACAGAAGAGAACAAGCCTAAAGTCCTATAGATTTTAGAGGCTTATATACACTGAGGTCAAGGGTAATATATATACACTAAGGTCAAAGTTAGTAATATTTTTTTTTTCTTTTGAATACTATTTATTAACATCGATCTTCTTGTTGTTTATTAAATGAAAAATATATTTTGACACAATATATTTTATTTCACGAAAAAAAGAAAAGATCAATTGAATTACTTTGAAATTGATAATAATTTTGAGACAAAGAGAGTAAAATATATGTGGAGAAGAGAAAAGGGGATGGTTGTTAGAAGAGGACCTGGTAAGAGAAAGAAATAGATGAGGGAAAGGAGGTGTGACGGTAGATATTATCGTCACCCTCTTATTGGCGTTGGTGACAAAACGTCCCTCACTGCACATATTGTTGCCACACCATTTGTGTTTCAGTAACATGAATAATGATGATGTCACTTGAAATACTTAAGGACAAATCAATGGTTTCTATAGGCGCAATTGTAATATACAATGGCGCGCAACACCCAGTATTGTTAACCCTAACTTAAATTACAAATCTCTTGAAAGTATGACACGTTCTATAACACGAAGCAAACAATGAGTAAAAATATGGTACCTTAAATCACCTTGTCAGCAATTTGATCCAAATAAAAAAATCAATTCTACTTTCAGATTACAAATTTATTGAGAAACCAATCGACATATGATCAAAATCTGCTTATCTTCTTTAAAATGCAAACCCGGAAGATGAGTGCATTATCTAAAATTTGCAGAAAGAACATACGTCTTGTCCACTTAAGCAAGCTGAAAAGTATCAAAAATAAACCAGTTTATTAAATGATGGACTAAATAATGAATACATGTACTAATATACGATGTATCTTAAGGGATTCCCTTCTGTTAATAAAGGGAGGAAATCATGCATTCTCACATGATACAAAACAACAACATGATGCCAAAAAAACACAAAACAACAACAAAAACAAAAACAAAAACAACAACAACAACAACAACAACAAACAAAAAAACCCCTCAACCATATTTAGATTTGAAAGGACAATAAAGCTTGTCAATCAAATCTTTAATATGACACGTTTTGATTTAGCCTTTCTTATGTTTTATCTAATATTTGTTTTAAATAAGCTTTAAGAATATGATGATTGAACAGTGAATGTATGCATAAAAAATGGTAGCTCGAGACATAGAATACAATAGTGAAAAGGGTAATCTTCTCCCTCCCTCCACTTTCCTTCTCTTCCCCTAACCAAAGCTCTCTCTCACCCTTCCATCCACTCTTTTTACCTTCTTTACCAACTCCCTCCCTAGAACACCCTTTTGTTTCTAAAATATTTGATAAATTCTCCGCGTTTTTGAAAATACACATAAAAGAGAAAAAACACCGTCAAATCCTAACACAGGAACAAGAACTAAAACATCGCACCAAATTTCACACACAATTTATTTTTCAGAGATCAAGTTTCTTCTCTTTAAATAAATCACACATCAACATTTATAGTCAGGATTTCGTGAATTCTATGGACGTTAAAATGACCTTGTTATCAAATATCGCTTATTATTGGGTCGTATTTTGATTATTGTGTGGTTCAAAGCAATTGTTAGGCCTTTGTTTTTATACTAAATTTGACTACGAAACGTTCCGTCTTCCTGACCAATTCATAGGGCTCACGGCGGGTGTATCCGGTCACTAGGGGATGCTTACTTCTCCTACGCACCTGATCCCACCTCTGGAATTTTCAGGGGTCCGTGTTTTACGCCCTGTTCAAAAATTTGTATTGTTTATATATTTTTATGAGATCGATCACTGTTTGTTATCTTCACCTTGTCATTCAAGTACCCTAACAGTAAGACATTGCATAACAACAGTCAGGAAAAACTGGAATTTATTACACGCTAGGAAAATACATACTAATAACCAGACAGAAACATTAAAAGACATTTCTGATTTTTCTCATTGGATTTGGGATAGAGCGGTTTGTAAAATGTAGCTTTGTAAAAAAAAAAAAAGACATGTAGAATATCTATGCAAAGTGAAATACCACTTCTATTTAGTTGATTTAAAAAAAAATATTTCCAACAAACGGCGATGAAATGCATGTTGTATGAATTAATGAGGGTTTACTTCTGATGTTAAATTTAAATTTCTTAAATAGACATATTATTTACTTATTTATGTTAAAATATGGTAATTTAAAGGAATAGCGCTTCTTGTTCTTTTTTCATTTTACAAAGAGACTGTAATTTTATAAAATATGAAGAGAACAAACAGTAATCAATCCCTTAAGTCCAATGAAACAATTAAAATTTGAAGCAGAGCAAACACGGACCTCTAAAACATCAGAGGTGGGATCAGGTGCCATGGAAAAGTAAGCATCCCCTGCCGACCGGTCACACCTGCCGTTTGCTCATTGTTATGATCGGGCAAGCGGAAAAATCCATAGAAAATCCAATGGTTATATAATGCTCTAACAAATATTATGAAAAAACGTCAGTCAGTATTCGACTTAATGATAGATTGTATATCTTGATACTCTCATTGTATCGACCATAGAACTTGTGAAATGATGACTTTTAGAAATTGTTCATACGTGGAGCATGCTCTTGCGTATCGAATTAATTGGGAAACACAAACCCCATATGCAGGTGATATGTGTATATTGCTACATAAGTAAGGGAAGTTGGCGATGGAAAAGTTGAAGTCATCAAGTTTATCATAAATTTTATTAAGTTACCACTAACGTCTTTTTCTATCAAAATACGAATATGAAACAAATGTGTCAGACAGATACCAAATATGGAACAAATTTGTCTGGTTACTTTTATTTCAAGATCACTGGGATATATCAAGTCGAAAAATGAATGGAAGTAACTATAATTAATTGATAATACGTCGTTGATATATCTAAATGACGAGTTGAAGGCCACAGCAGGTGACTTCTTCTTGTCGTGTACAAGTTTTTGAATAAATTCTGCTTCATATGAATACAAAAAAGGTCTGTTTATAATGGGGTGCAGCTGATCGCCATGGAAATAACGACAGCTAGATTGTTAAAAGACCTGGGGCCCGTTTTACAAAAGAAAGTTTTGATGTTACTGATTTTCGTAAAATTTTGAATTGATTTTTTCTAAAATCTAAAATTTCCTCGGAATTTTTAAGTATCCACATCTGATTTACACCACTTTTCGAATATATTGTTGAACAGTACTCCTGACGTTTCTCCTTCACAGATGTTGATATTTTAGTGAGGAGTAAAGAAAGAGGCTTGGTAGAACATTTACTGGAACCCGCTATGTATCTTTGTTTCTAGGAATTTTTATGAAATACGTTTGTGTATGACAAATGACAAGGTAAGAGCATGTTATCCATATGAGCAATTTCTAAAACGAGACAAACTTTTACCAGAAAAAAAAGAGCGAATAAAGAAAATTGGATTTTATTGTGTTCAAAGCAATAAAATGTTCAACTTTTATTGTTTGTAGATTATGTGAAAACGAATTGTACATTCGAATTGGAAACATTGAAGGAAGTGAAGATTCACTGATTCATGCTCTAAATGGTTCTGTTATGTGAAGGACAAGTGTTATAAATAACATGAAAAAATAACGATGAATATTTTTCTTCAAGAATTGTGTTTAAGATTATATATTGTCAAAAACTCTTAAAATTAATTATGCAGGATAGGTGAGCCCCTACGCAAGATACAACCAAGAGGTAATGTAGATGATGGACACAAAAGTTTTGGAAGGGTATACCTCCAGTTGCATGTTAGTGTATCTGCAGATCTGGTCTGAAAAAATTGGGATGGACGTCCAGAGAGCTACAGTGACACCCATTGAAAAAAGTGTATTTTTATTGCGCACAAAATATTGCGTTGTTTCTCGAGTTTTTTCTAAGTATATATTAAAATATTACTAACTGTGTGTTCCTAACATATTCTTTTACTACTTCCGTAACAAAACTCTATGTACAAGTCATGTATGAAGCGCATTGGATTGAATTGTCCTGCCACCCAAGATGGCAGTATAAATAGGCAAAATTTTCCATGGTCTCAATGTCAGGCCCAGGAGGGCTATTTACAACAGCTTTTAGAAATGTTTTATTGTGGAAGTAGTGAAAAAAATATGTTAGGAACACACGGTTAGTAATATTTTGAGATGGCAGCTTAAATATACAAAGAAATAAATTGAGAAACAGCTCATTTTTTGTGAGCAATAAATATATACTTTTTTAATGAGTGGTCGTCCATCCCATCTTTTTTCAGACCAGCGAGCTACAGATCTGCAGCAAATGTGAGTGGTGTTCATATTCTTAGTAATTATCTTTCGAGGTTTTATTGTCATTTTCAGCACGGGCCTTGCGTCATTGCATAACTTCTATAATAAATAATGAACATCATGTTCCTTACAAACAATCAAACAATTTTCATATATTTTATAAAATAATAAATGGATAAAATTATGATAGATACTTATCAGCAATAAATATTATGGATACTAATACTTTCATATATGTTTGAGAATATTGAATTGTATTTGTCTCATATATCAGAATAAAATTGATAAAAAAAAAATAAAACAACAATACCATATGACTGCCGTCATGAGAAAAGGGCCCTTATCTTTTGACGTCACAATGCGCAGAAAACGACGTCAAAGTCGCGGTATTGTAAACACGGAAGTAATTTTTGTCGAGTGCGTTTTGTGAACAAGAAATAAAATTGGATTTCCACATGTTACAAGAAAAACATTAAATGATATGAAATTTGATGCGGAATTTTTAAACAAATGATATAATTACATACTAGTACATGCATTTATTAATTATTCTGTTTTAGTATTTAACTTGATATCACATAATTAAGCTAAACGCGACATTGAACTCATTGTTAATTACGACTTATAGCGACGTGTTTATATGGTACATGACTAAAGATACTGTATATTTGTTGTCTGAGCAATTTTCACGTTTAAATTTGACTAATATTCAGTAGACTAAGTCTTATTATGAAATGGTATTCTACATACACATATATATATTTTTTTTCAGAGAGAGAGAGAGGGGGAGGGGGAGAGATTAATGCACATATACACTTCTCTTTTCTAAAAAAAAATACCTTTATGTAAAATGTATTTACCCATTTTAATACATAGTTAATCATATCCATATGCGCAGTTAGACCAGCTCAGGGTGAAGCGTCGATATCGAAATGTGTGTTTGAGGGGGGGGGGGGGGCAGAGATCACTGAAAAGGAAAACAAATCTTGCGAATAAAAATGCAATCGGTAAAAATTCATTCTAAAAAGTGAAAAAGTGAACCTTTCCTTTTTATTGGGGGGGGGGGGGGGAGTGGGTTAGATACTGGTATTATGGGAGATTCGGACCTTCTACTCCAACAACGAATGAGGGGGGAGGGAGGCAAACGGCCCCTATATAGATAATTCTTTGCTAAATTAACAGCAAGAGTATATGCAAAGGGGAAAACGGAAGAGGGGGATGCCACGGAAATTTTGCATAAAATAAATTATGGTAAAAACATTTTGAAATGATCAAATAAATACATAAAAAGTAGTTTCTGTTAAAATTTATTTATCAATTTTCTTAAATTGTTGCGATAAAAGCTGACTTGAAATTGAATTGCAATATGTTTAGGAAATAAATACAGCTATATAATGTGGACATTTTCCAAAAGCATTATGATCAATGTTGTAGAAAATAACAATTACATCGACGGTGATATTAGGATTAAAATATTTATGAAACAGAAGAAACAACAAAAGATTAGGCTGTTAAGAAATCAGAAACTTCTGATAAATGTTGATATGGCGATAGATTTTGAGAATAAATCACTGATAGAGGAATTAGTACTAGTAACAAGTGGTTATGGGTGTCATATTCAAATGTTAAGAAAATGTTTAAAAACATCAACCACATCAGTCGTAAGACAACAAAGACAATCAAGAAATCTCAATTTTGATAAAGATGAAAGAAAAATTAACACTGGTGATGTTTCGAACGGGAAAAAAAGGTTCAGGCAAAACTTTGAAAACCATAAAATATGTTAGAAAAAACATTTTTTTTTTGGTTGACCGTAATTCATGTACATCTGTATGTAATAAATTAGTCAAGTTTCGTGTTAAAATCTTGGACGTTGAGTCTCTGCTCCGATATCTCAATATCCCGGATATATCGACATTTTTTTAAAGTTCCGTTGCTATCGGGATACTGAAGGAAAAGGATTAAACAAGCACACACAACTTTCTGATTTTAAAGAAAGAAATGTTTCTATTTCAGTCGTGTGGTTACAGGCAAAAATAAGAGGCATGTTCTTTAATTTCAAGATTTTGACAAATTGTTATTTTTTGAAACAATAACTAGGAAAAAATGGTTTGTCTATTTTATCTTTAGCTTTCAAGACAAAAGCAGATACTAAGTCGCCTATGAAGGTCAAGTTAGAGTGGTAGAGTTACAAACATTCAATGGGATATTGCTCAACCGAACTGCCCCATATACAAAAAAAGTATAAACATGTGTGTCGGACGTAATATTTAATTATTGTTTAAGAATATATTTTATGTACATTTCATCGCATTGAAATATGACAAACTTAGATGTCAGATTAACTGATGCCATAGAGGAAGATGAATAGATGACCTTAATTATATTAATTTAATATACATATATTCAAGCAGGTCTGTAGCTACAAATTCAAAAGGAGGAGGGGTCTTCCATAAATCTGTCACGCAATCTAAAAAAACCCTATACTGACTAAAGAGTGGTGGTGGTTTTTGCAGGGGGGGGGGGACTTCCCAAAATAATCTGAGAAGCAGAAAAAGGGGAAAAACTTATCTGTACAAAAATCCTGGAATTTTGCAGTGCTCCACCTTACAACAACAAAAATTTGGTAGTGTTGGGGGAGGGGGCGGGGGGAACCAGCACCTATAAAAGGAAAATTTGCTACTACTATACTCAGAAAAAGTGGGGGCAGCCCCCCCCCCCCCCCGCGCGTTCTACGGGCCTGTTAAATCTTGCAAGAGATTCGGTTTCAATTTCAAATAGATTTCATAAAAATTGTAATGCAACTGTATTTTATTTCGTTCAGAGAAGTCCGTTTATTATGTATATAATTATATTTAATAAAAGAGCCAAGAGCAGCACAGCCATCTCTTTGATCAAACTATACAATATATACATTAACCATATATATATTTTTTAGATTAACACCCCTTTTAAGAAATGATGAACGATAATTGTGTGTTCATGTGATACAGCAGTAGCGTCGAGGGCACAAGTGCCTCAAAATAATAAAAAAAAAAAGGAGGGGGGGGGGGGCGGGGAGATCAAAGTACAGAAACGTTTATAACCGCTTTTGATTAAGTGTAATTTGCTTAAAAAATAAGAAGTTGGCAAAAATTTAAATTTTCATGTACGGAATAAACGTTCATATAACAATCCTTTGACATCATTATGTGCCTCTTTGTTACGTTTCTACTCCATAACTAAGACAGGCGAAGAAATTGAATTGTGTAAAGTATGGAAACTTAATTATTTAAACATTTTTTAATAAAGTGTTCAAAAAAAGTTAAAGGATAATCCCCTTGGATGTAGTGAACAGATTTTTTTATCAATTATGATTTTTTTTTTAATGAAACTTTACAAAAAAAAGGCTTCACATCATGGCGTATCTGAATTTATTTCCAAGTAGAATTTTTCGGTGATACAGAAAATACATGAGGTGTTATTATCGTTTCGTAACAAAGTTATAGGGGATAAAGTAACGTGCGTGTATGGGGGTGAGTGAATGCGTGCTTATACCCCAGAATATTTTATTAAGATCGGGATCGATATGCTCTTTTGCGAGGAGATGTCCCGCTTTAATTGCATGAGGTGCCCTTCTGGGACATCAAAAGATCTTTTTTATATTTTAATATTACAAGTGCTTTATATCTTTTATAAATTGAAATAGAGAATTAATTAAAAAAAGAATACAATGGAATTCAACAAGTATTAATTTTTCGACTCGATAAAAAACCCGTTCCTAGATCCTGTTTAGACCCACATCCCTCCCTTTACGAAATTACTAGATCTGCTCTAATATAGTATTAAAAAAGTATGCGACTCCCCTTGTGAATAATTACACATGCACACTAGTTGCTTGGAATAAAAAAAAAGTCAAATTTATTGTGTTAAAACGATTAAGGTTATTTCAAAAATGTATTTTTTTAAAGAATGCTTGGAAACTGAATTTGACGCACGTGACGTCATTACGTTTTCAGTGAGTAACGTCAATGTTGTTTTGGCCTTACTAAAATGCTCTTAAAATACGGAAAAAGTGCGATATTTTTAAAACTTGTGTATATTTGCATTCAGAAAGAGCCAGGCCCTTTTCTCATGACGGCAGTCATATTATTCATTGTTTTTTAACAGTGAATTTTTTCTTAGATCGAATGTTACACGTTTTTCCATCAGTTATAAACCAAATATTTTATTAAGTTTATCACCTCAAAAAAACTTTTATAATACTTTTGTCAATGCAAAATCCCCTGCCTTAGAAAAGAATAGAATACACAATCTAGTTATATATTAGATTGATAGTCTAGATATTGGAAAAAAAGCACAACTCTCCTAGTTATTCTTGTATTGACGTTTTCTTTAAATTAAGTCAATACTTTATTAACCATCTAGAAACTTGTACGGATTAAAATGAGGTATACAACACTAACTTCATTGTCAGCATATTCAAACTATAAGAAATGTTTCTATCGGAGTAATATATTGAAGGGAAAATGACACAACGAGTGTTATCTAAACCCGGGTGATACAGTGATACGTGCGATATCTATGCAAGCCCATACTTTTGGAGACAAACTTCCAAGAAGGCATAAGGCATTGATTTAAAACTTATTTATACGTTCTTATATTACTGTGCACTGGCCTAATATCGTAAAAGTTTATAATTCTTTGTAGCAATTAAGGTCAGATGACACGTTCCTCCATTATAGATCATTTTTCCAAAGAATTTGGTCACCCGCGTGGCGCAGTGATTAGAGCGTCTGCTCTAGAGTCGCGAAGTAAGGAGTTGATCCTTACGTCGCGGGTTCGAATCCCACTGTGGGGCGTGGAGACCGGTCCTTCGGATGAGACCGTATAAACCGAGGCCCCGTGTCGCATGTAGGTGCTGGCACGAAAAAGACCCCTCACTGCTCAATGGCCGTAAGTGCCAAGTATAGGACAAAATTTGCAGCTCTCCACCGGCAAGTGGTGGCGTCTCCATATAAGTGAAAAATTCTCGAGAGGGACGTTAAACAACATACAATCAATCAATCAACAATCCAAAGGTAAATTGTCATTGAAGTATTGCTGCTTAAACAAGTTTCCTCAGAAAAAAGTAGGATACCTTACGAGACATATGTGTAAGATACCAGAGATGTTGTTTACTATATCATCCTTTCGGAAATCACTAGCTTTGGCAATATCACGATTTTTTGGTGTCTCTTTTTATTTAGACATTTTAAAAACAGTTAAGAAATCACAAGATAATGATAATTTTATTAATTTATTGTAAATCATGAAAAAATACTAAACAGATATTCGAGTAACGTGTTGTCAGACCTTAAACAAACCTTGTCATGCATAAATGTCTTTCCTCCCTTCCCCCGACAAAAACGAAACGAAAACGAAAAACTTTAGATAACAGATATTCAAATTATACAATGTTTAAGATGATTCATACATGTAAAAGGTTAATATGTAGAACAATGATCAGTCTCATAAATCATTAATCGATATAAATTGTAGAACAGGGAAGAACCCTGACAACACCAGACTTGACTAATCATTCTCTTTCGATTGGTTTGAGTCCCCTGTATTGATCAGTTTATTCCCTCTTATCTTTTTAAGTATTAAGAAACCAAATCCTTATATATATAAATGTTTTAGATTTATGTGTTAGGTATTACACAATTTCATAGATAAGTATTAAATTACATCCCCAGAGAGTACAGCATCAGACGATAGAATTCACTGGAATTTTTTACAGTTTAATATCATGGTAGGTATGTTATATTCTTCGTTAATGACGTTATATTAGAAAGTTTATGTAAATTTAGCATTAAATTCTAACAGCATGAGGCTTCAGAATTGAAGAAAAGAGAAGTATATGCCTAGATATACAAAAGAGGAATTGAGACAATATTTTATTGATTTCTCTGTGGGGTACCCGCATTTTCAGAGACATAATAGAGAGGCTGAGATTTTAAACTTGTACGCGTACGTGTACGTGTGCACAAACTTTGACGTACACGTACACGGTTTTTTGTAATTTGTCTGTTGAGATTTTAATGACGTGTAATATGAACGTGTAGACTGTAATCGGTGTCTCTGTTTCAACTATTTAGTAGTTTTGTGACATAAGTTTGACTTAAGTTAGTGAACAAAACATGGTTAAAATAAGTGTTCATGAAACTTAACATCCTAAATATTTAACAACAATAACAGTTTCACACATCAATTGACTAGATTTATTGAAAAAGCTACAAGTTTACACCTACGTGTAGATGCCTTATTACAAGTTGTAGGAACGTGTAGAAAACTTATCAACACCAAAACTGATGACGTAATACGCAAGAAATTTAGGGAATTCCCCTACTAGACCGTACACGTACACATATGAAATCTCAACCTCTCTAATATTTTTATTCACATTTCGTCTACTAAGTCTGTGATATAACTTCTGCAAGAATCGTTTACGCTTTATTTACATGAAAATAACAATCAAAACTTAGTCCTGGCGATTAATAAAAGCCAGTTTGAGTTTCGATCCTTATAAATATCGATGTCGCTGAATTAAAAAAAATTATGAAAATTAATTGACTTTTTGTCAAATTTGTTTTTGTGTGTAGTTAATGAGAAAATTTGAACACAGAAAAAAATATTTAAGAAATTCTTTTGGTACCAACAGATGTAGATTAAAACAAATATTTAAAAAAAAGAGTACTATTCATTATTACTTAATTTATTTATAAAGTTGAAGTAAAAAACAAAAACATTAAGAAACATTTGTCTTTTTAGGAAACCCATAAAAAGCACAAAGAACACAATCAAAACACCTTTGTGGATATGTTTTCTGAATCGGTAGGTTGAGTGTTTCAAAATAAACAGACATATTTATAATTGAACATTATATTTTGTTAAAGTATTAAAAGGGGATGTTTTGACCCTGATATCGACTCGACGACATATTATTGCCTGCCTGTTTGTCTTGTGTATGATTTCTTGTACAACAGCAACTTAAACCTTGCACTTAATTTTAAGTTTAAAATTAAAATTAAAAGTCTAGGAGAGACTTGATCTTTAGCTAACAAATAAATGAAATCCTTGACTTTACAATTAGCAAGACCTTGAAAGAAGATCATTTGATCAAGACACAGGTCACAGAAATTGGAAGTGTTAAAATACAGTAATGGCATAGTTTTTGGAAAGGTTTATGTGGCCTTAACTCCAACCCTAGATTGCAAGGGCAAGAGGAGCAATAGATTATACCTACAAGGCATGTCACTACCCTGATTATTAAGTGCCCTCTTAACGTTATCATAGAAACAAAAATCTTTCAAGTGGAATTTATTTTTTGCCTTCATTTGTTACACCGGTATATGCTGACTTCTCTATATGAGTGAAAAATTCTTGAATGGGACGTAAAATAACATACAATCATTTGTTACACACATTGGTTAAACATGTAAAATATCTGTTGACGTTTTGTTATATATTAACAATGTTTGCGCCTTTTACAGATCTTTTAATTAATGTAAAGTTACACCAAGATACACAATCACATGACATTGTATAGTTTTTGAGTTATTATTGGTGAGTGGAGTTAGTAATGTAATAATGTATATATGAAATGAGATCTTGAATCAAATTCCAAGTTCTCCAATTTGATGGAAAAAAGTAGCACGGAGATGTTAAAAGAAAATAGAAAAAGTTTTTTTTGGCCAAGATTTGGCACATGGATTAAATTTACACAAATGAAGTTTTAATCCAAATATGCTTTTGATCTACAAGGCACCGATGCACATTTACATTTGCATAATAGAACATTTCTTTTATTTCATAGAAAGAACTCCCTAAAAAGAGAGGTGGGCATTCTAAGAAGTACATGGGTTTATTCTTTTTGATGGTGGGATGTGTCATTATATCAGTAGGCATAGCTAGTGTTTTCAGCACGAAGTATTTACTACAGAATCTACCCTCTGCAGTTGAGGAAAAATTAAGAAACGGAGCGTTCTTCAAGCTAAAATTCGTAAACGTTTCCAATGGGGAACTGAAGAACCATATAGAAAGTTTAAGAAGTGGTAAGGTTTTGTTTAAACAATGTGTATAAAATAGAACTTAGATAAGGAAGTTCGAACTGAAAAAAACCTGCCATATCAAGCCCAGAGAAAAAAAATTGATGGAAAAAGGGCCTGCCTCTATTCATAGGGCAAAACATACAAATTTGGAATAACTGTCATTTAAAACATATCTATCTATATCTTGAAAGATATGAGCAGCGTTTCCATTAGCTAGATATTTGTTCACATATTTTACGTATCTATGATGAATTTTGTAAATAATGAAATACCATAAAGTAAGAAAATGGCCTACTTCAGAAGCAAAATCCTTAAAACCTAATATCTTCAAAATCATAAAATAAGACTTTCAAAACGTGCCTAGGATGTAATAATTACAATTATTACATTTTCAACAGTGAAAAACTGGGATTTACTTATTGAATAAAAGTGATATTCTGACACAGTGTGAAAGGATGCCAAAGTGATATTTTTTCACAGTGTGAAAAGATATCAAAGTAAGTAAATAGAGGATATTCAATGTTTTGTAACTGGATATGGAATTTATTTCACGAGTGGGGCAGGATTTTTTTTTTCACGATTGCGAAGCACGAGTGAAAATATTAAAAAACTCCTGTCTTACGAGTGAAATAAATTCCATATTTAACTACAAAACATTGAATTTTCTGTTTATTACATTTTCTTTGATTTCTCTTTGCTTTGCATCTGTCTTTTCTCAACACAGTTTCATAGGCTGTGACGTCATAGTTTAGCGGTTCAGACGTCATAACTTTGCTATTGTGAGATTGAAAACATCTTAATGTGGATTTTAGCAGAGACATATCCCTTATTTGTCTCTGATTTTAGCAATATATTTGGGAAGAAATTAGCAGTTTAAGTCTCTATCATGATAGTTTAGTTATTATCTCTATCGTATGACAGGCCAGAAATTATTTTTACTTACTTTGATATCCGTTCACATTTTGACAGAATATCACTTTGGTATCCTTTCACACTGTACCAAATATCACTTTTATTCAATAAATAAATCACAGTTTTTCACTGTTGTAAATGTAATAAAAATAATTCTGGCCTGTCATGCGTAATTTAAATAAGACAAAGATACGTATCGAACTGCTTCTACAAGCTTAATCAAATAAAACAGGTAGATTTTGATCATTTACAATATGTCTTGTCATTCGTAATTAGATATAAAACTTATATTGTCAAATATTTGCAGACTTCGATGTGTGGAAAGAAGACATCAAGGAAAATTTTTATAGATTAATTCAAGCAAGGAGTAAGTTGATGATTAGAGAGTCATGGATATTAAAATCATTTTAATAAAAAGTTACTCATGTTCCATAATTTTTCCCATAATACATGTATATATATAAAATAATAACAATTAAGCAATATAAAAGATAGAACAAACAATTTCTAATTAAAAAAGATTTTCTATAAATTTTCAGGATGTTTGACCAACTGTTCTGACCACGCAAATGGGAACTATCAATCATGTTTTACCTGTGAGGGATTTATTGCATGTGTAGATGGTGTTTTGTTAAAAATACAGTGCGCTCAATTACCGGACCATAGGGTTTACTGGGATGATGTTAAAAAACGGTGTCTTTTTACCTCAAGTACCTGTAATCCATCGTATACTCTTTCCGCGAAAGAAAATAATTAGATGCCCACTTGATTAAAAGTCAATGCAAATTTATTTCAGAACACAAAATGATAAGCGAAAAAAATCTACTTCAATTCTGAGAATATACAATTATATAAAAAGTGCATTCTCTCAGTGATCTAAGGGCAGTTAAACAATAAAAAAAATGGTACTCCAGCAAAGTTAAGCACATCTAAGATACATGCCAATCTTGTTACCTTCATTTTACGTATCCACTTATTGCGGTTATATATATATGATTTAAATTTTTCATGTCTTTTCACTTTTTGACACACTGGTTATGCAATAATTAATTTACGCTATCACAATTAAAACGAATTTCAGAATCCTTAACATTTACGAAGTAAAAAATATCTATACATGTATCCAATGTACATGGTGTATTTGATTTCAAATATAATATTTACTGCACGTTATATCTAAATGCAGGATATCAAACGCCCCCCTTTGTCCTTTGAATGTGTGTTGTCAGTTATTTGTGACTGATTAACAATTAAGGCGTACCTCTTATAAAAAAACAGAGAGAGCTTGCGATAAATTTTAATTGTGTGATTCTGTGCAAACAATCAATACAATGTTGAGTTGACTGGTTGTTCCTGTTTTGCACACATTTGATAATTAGGTGTAGAACAATAGGTGTGAAATGTGTTTTGATAGCAATTATAGTCTGATCTTTGTCTGGGATTACCTGCATTTTACCAATGCATATTACGATATAAATTTAAAAAGAATAAATTTAGAAAATTTAACTTATCCAACATAACTGAAGATGAATGTGATAATTTAGAGTTCATCCTGTTTTTTAATTTAATAAAGGTAAAATGAATGAGGAAAATAAATACAATCTTAATCTTAATTCATGAAAAAATGAAGTCCGTTTAGTATCATACGAATATAATTATAGTTTTAATCAGTATTTTTTTCTTCTTATGAAATTACAGAAATAAATCAAAATATCAAATGCAAAATTATTCTTTTCTTTCCATTCTTTCCGTAGATTCTCTTCCTCCAAATCCACAACTATGATATAGACTATAGCAATTAAGTAATTATCTTACCTGGACAAATTCCCGTTTGGCACAGATTTTTTCAACAACTAAAATTCAAAGGTGTGCAAAACGGGAACAAGCCAATTGACTGCACGATATTTATATATAAAAAAACACCATTTAATTACGCTCATAAGTGTCCATCAGTTTACATGTACAGGTTATTTACTTATGTAACAGCTATTCAATTATTCTTTATGAATAGTTGCATTACGCGATATCTTATTGAATTGTAGGTGAAACTTTATAATTTGGATATACTAAACGTAACAATTCTTGAAAGTCCTCTCCATTAACAACAGTAAGAGATGAACAATCCTTGATAATCATGTTTGTGATAGCAACATTTAAAGATGAATGATGACCCCCGTAATATAATCACCGCGATTATTTTTCGAAAAAATGACCCTTTTTAATACATGTACCAACTATGATTTTCTTTATGCTCTCCTTTCTAAGAGGAATGATAAATCTTGTACAAGTATACTGTAGATTCCGAAATATACGCTAGGAATTAATTATCGCGTAATTACGCGAGAAGCACCACTCGCGAAATAAAATTACTCGCTATTATTTCTATGGTAATGAAATCCATGTAAAATCTCTTGATCAACCTTCCACTCGCGAATTATTGTTCTCGCGATCTGACGTTAAAGAGCCATTTCACGATAATAAGTACTCGCAAAAAAAAGGAATCTTCAGTAATGAACTATGGAGATAACAAACAGTATTCAAGCTCAAAAGTCCATTGCAACAATACCAATCGGGAGCAGAGCAAACACAGACTTCCAAAACAGAGGAGGGATCAGATGCTATGGAGGAGCATCCCCTGTCGACTAGTCACAGACGCCGTGTGCTTCATTTCATGATCGGGCAAACGGACAAATCCGTAGACAATTCAGTGTAAATAATGGTCTAACAATAGGTATGAAAAACGTCAGTCAGCATTCGACTTCATGATAGATTGTACTTGCTGACAAGGTCATCTATCGACCATAGAACATCAACTTGTTTGTCAATAGCTTGCCTCTTTTAGAAATTGTTTATACGTAGAGCATGCTCTTGCGTATCGAATCAACTAGGAGACATAAACCCCATATGCAGGCGATAAGGGATAATTGCTACCACAAGTAAGGGAAGTTGACAATAGAAAAATTGAAGTCATCAAGTTTATCATAAAGTCTTGTTGCTAGATTCCCATTAAGGTTTTTTTTTTGTAGTTAAACATCCAAATATAAAATAGATGTGTCAGACTCTGTGGTTTCTTTTCCAAGTTCACTTCGATATTTTGAGTCGACATATAACCGGAAGTAACTGTTATTAATTGATATTACCTCGTCAATATATCTAGATGTCGAGTTGAAGACCACGGCAAGTGTTTTCTTCTTCTCATTTATGTGTTTTTAAATAAATTCTGCTTCATATGAATACAAAAATAGGTCTGCTTAGAACGGGGCGCAAATATTACCCATGGCAATTCTAACAGTTTGATTGAAGACCTGATCTCCAAAAACTACAGAGATGTTGTCAATGAGAAACTCAAGCATCTTTCTAATATCAACTTCAGGGTACTTGTGTGTACAATCAGAATGTTTTTAGCAAAATAATTTTGCAAATGACCAATGACAAGGTAAGTAAATAAAAAAAACCCTTCAAATCCGTTCGAACATATATATAAATCGCTAAATTGTCATAGCAAATACCCAGTTGGTCTGGACAATTCAAAAACAAAAAATCTACTTTAATTTGTCTGAGGGAAGAACTAATTTGTCCACCGAAATATCTCGTTCGTCCGAACGAGGAACAAACTTGTCATAACTATTACCTGATTTGTCCGAACATTTTAGTCCAAACAATTATATATTTTTTCTTTGCTTCAATTGCACCATACTGATGTATTATATCACTTATTTATAAAAGTTACGGCATTTATGGATTTTTGTAAATTTGTTAAAGTAATTAAGATTCTAAAATTACAAAGTGTATAACCTTACAAAATTAAAAAAAAAAAAAAGGAAAATAAAAGTATCATGATAAAAACCCAGGAATTTTTGAAATACTTACTTTTTAAAAATTTTTTGAAAGCCCTGATATATCCTGGTATTTGTCACTATCCTACCTATATAAAAGTTGACCGTATACGGAGCATGCTTACCGAATATGCTAGGAGACTAACATACCATATGAATTGCATATGCTTATAAGGTCATTATATCGAACACAAAATTTACGAAGTGATGACAAAATTAGACTGTTGATACCCTTGTGTTATCAACGTATTTGTCAATAGCTTGCCTCGTTTACGATATTGTTTGTAAGCAGTACATGCTCTAGCGTATCGAATCGTTAGGGAGACATAAACTCCATATGCAGGCGATAATGGTATATTGCTACATAAATAAGGGATGTTGATGATTGAAAAGTTGAAGTCACGTTTATTATAGTTTTTTGTTGGTTTGCCATTAGTGTCTTTCTCTAGTAAAATATACAAAAAGGTATAATAGATCCAAACACATGTTATGCAGTTATGTTACATTTTAATTGCGTGTTTTCCAGTGCTCGTCAGAAAAATGCAAGAGAATTAAACGTTGGGAACCAAACCTCCTCTTTTAAACTTTCTATCACTATGTTGGGAGGGTCATTATTCAACGGGGTCAATTTTTTATAGGTTGCATGTGTAGAAGATTGACCCCAAGGATTCTTTTTCTACAAAAAAAAAATATATTTTTCAATGGCTTGTAGGCCATTCTTCAACGTCGAAAAATGACCCCCGGTAATTTCCTACGGGGGTATTTATTCGTCCTTGGCATTTTTCACCAAGAATTTGATAGGAAAGTTTCACTTGAAGATCTCGATATGTCAGACGGATTCGGCATATACGTGTTATATGAAACATCACATTTGATGTTCCACTGCAGAATGCAAGTTAAGTTTCACATTACTGTGAGAACGTACATTTATCTGTTTTCTCCATCCTGACATCTTTTAAAGCATGTCAAAAACTTGATTTTGGAGGCATGTTTGTCAAACATACGAGGGTTGTTCGAAAAGTTCGTGGACTACCGTCATAACTTTTTTACTTAACGTCATATTATATCCAAAGAACAAGGTATGGTAACGGTCAAATCTGGCCCCTTATTTGATGTAAAAATCAGAGCACAGTTAGAGTTGTGATAGTGTGTAGTTAAGAACTTAAAATGATGCTTGTTTTAAAACCAGCACTAATTTTGATTCAAAGCTTACACGGAGGCCACAAGAGGGTGCAGAAGTAGGACATTTTCCCGAATTTTCTCAATTCTGGTGGAATTTCATCAAATTTGAGATACATTTCACTTCGGGAAACATAGAGCACAAGCTTGCCTATCAGAGATTTTTATACGTAAGATGCACCTGATACTAGTGCATGAAATATATAAATTTGGTAGATAGGCATGCTTGTGCTCTATGTTTTCTGAAACAAAATGTGCTGTAAAAACTATGGAAATTTGCATAAAAATGAGAAAATTCGGAAATTGACATATTTTCTGACCTTCCTGTGACCTCTGTGTACCCCATAACTTAGAACCTATACTCATTTTGTGACATGGGTGACAACCGGTTTTTATTGATAAACTGTTGCATCATTCTAAAAGACACCCCAAACCAGGGGCCAAAAAGGGGTCTTAGCCTATCTTGTCCTTTGGAAGAAATATTTCAACAGTAAATTCAAATGACTTGTATTAAAAAAATTAAAATATCATGTTTTATTTCAAACTTATTAAGACTTTAAAAATGCGAAAATCGGATCACGGAGCAGGTCAAAATTTCGTAATTTACAATCAAGACAATAAACAATGTCTGAAGTCATATCTTCTGTAAAATGACACAAAATCGAAAAAATTCTACATGTTCAAATTGAAAAATTGTTTCATCTCTTCTGATTCCAAATTATGGCTTAATATTTTGTTTCGTTGAAAAGAAATAAGTTTCAGAAGATAAATAGTCCTCATTGAAAAGCCAAAAAAGATGACGTCGTAGAACGTCACGGAGCAGCAGTTAACCGTACAATTTTGTGTTGTACTCTGGAATACTCCATAAAAAAACAACAACAAAAAACTCTGAAAATGCCGGAGGAAGTAGGAAATATGTCAAAAGCGAGCCATGCATATGTGTGTACATGGTACAAGCGGTATTTGAATGATAGGCTACTCTGCTTAGACGATGGTGGTCTGTGAGAAAACGGATTATCTGTAAAAATCTTCTAAAACATTGAAAGTTAACGTTTGTAACGTCATGATAAGAGTTTGGTGCTTCACAGATGCTAATCTTGTGAAAGCACACTTACGCAGTGAAAAAAAATATAACACTGACAAACAAAATAATTCTACTGGGACAATTGTTAGCAAAATAGGTTCAAGTGACAGAGAAACGTTTTAATGAGTGCACTGGTATTGGGCAATACTGTGTGAAATGTATAGGGATAGTATTTTTGAGAACCTAATGTCGGTATGTCTTTGCTCCGTGGTTACAAAACGTGTTGATTTTAAATTTAAATAACATGAATTCTATTAAATTACATGGAATGAAACTTCATACTTAAACAAAATAAATATTTTTACATATAATAATGTGTTCATTTTAAACTTTTTGAAATTAGTATAACGAAGATTGGCATAGTCCACGAACTTTCCAAACAACCCTCGTAAAATGACACGCAAATAATTCCCTTTGGACAGTTAAGCCTTACCCCGAGTTTTACTTCCAAGAACAAATAAATTGGGAGGATCCAAGTTTATTACCTTGAATTCAAAATTACTATTTGGTGGCATATTTTTAACGAATAACCGAGTAAAAATTTTTAGTCGATAGTCGGTATGATCGAACGATAGTCGAGTACTCGAATATTCGTTGACATCCCTAATATATATATAAAGGTTAGAACAAAAACAAAAATGAATTAATAACAAATTCAACAAATACTAAAATATATCTAATGAATAAAGGCAATATCTGTTGGGGAATTTTTTGAATATATACTAACGAATACATTAAGTAGCTTTGTTCTAGTAGTATTACACATTTTTTTACTACCAGGTTATTGGAAAAATTGGTAGATACTAAGCCCCAATCTTTGCTGTAAATTACCACAGAAGCGACGATTAACTAGCATATGACTTTATTACCCCTCCCCCTTTCCTTTTTAAAATCATGAAAATCTATCAGAAAGGTCTGAAAACACATTTTTTCAAAATATTTAAAAGAAACAGATCAAAGAATTTCTTGTTTGCGACCATTTTTTTTTTCATAAAACCAATTCTACCCCTATAACCTTTGAATGGGTCAACCAAGACCATGTATCTTGAATTTCTAAAAAATCACAATAACATTAGTAATAACATTATTAGCGTCGTTGATATACTTCTTTTCATGTACAAACTGAGAAGAAATTCTGCTTTATAAGAACACAATATGGCTAATAGGAGTACCATTGGAATCCCAACATATATATTGTTGGAAGACCTGGTCTGAAAGACCATATAGATATTGTTAATCAAGAACTCCAGCATCGTTTAATATCGAAATAAGAGTTCTATAGTACTTGTATGTAAAATGAGAATCATTTTCAACAATTTTGTAGATGACCAAACACAAGCCCGATCTTTAATTTTAAATTGCAAGGAAAGGTGTATAAAGAATTGAAAAGTCAAAATTTTTTATGTTCTGAATTTTGGAAAAAAAAATTATCATTTCAATTTTTCGAGAAATTCTTTGCATTTTAAGTATGTGTATCTGATTAACACCAATATTTTGAATATTTTGTTGCACTGTACTCCCGAATCTTCTTCATCACTGCTGCTTATATTTTTTGCAAGGAGTAAAAAAGAAGCTTCGTAGAACATTTACCAGACTACTATTTATCTTTGTATCTGTTATGATATTTTGGATTCAATTATAAACAGCTGCTTTTACAATAAAAATGAAACTCGTAAAAATACTTACCTTGCCATTGGTGATTTGCAAAATTATTTTGTTGTAAAACATTCTGATTATAAACACAAGTACTCCAAAGTTGATTTTAAAAAGATGCTCGAGTTTCTGATCTACAATATCTATCTTTTTAGTTTTTGACGATAAAGTCTTCCAACAATTTGTCGGGATTTACATAGGAGCTTATTGCGCCCCATTATTAGCAGGCCTTTATTTGTATTCATTTGGGAAGAATTTATTCAAAAACTTTTATATGAAAAGAGTAGGTCCCTCGTTGTGGAATTTAATTCAACATTTAGATATATCGATGACATTTTATCAGTGAACAGTATTTTATTTCGATACCTACGTTGATTCGATATATCTCTTTGAACTCGAAATAAAAGATACCACAGAGTCTGACACATCGTTTTCATATCTGGATATTTTACTTAAATTTTTTTGATTTACTATGAAAAACACATTGATACTTTGGTTAACTATAGCGAAAAACTTTGATTACTATAGTAAATATTATGATATTTGAATTCATCTGTGTAAACTATATGTTAATCTAGTAAAGTAGTTTACTGTTGTATTTTGGTAGGGAAGCAGCATTTGAACAAATGCTATAACTTATTGTCAAGGGGTCCTGCTATCTGTGAGTGTTGAAGAAATTATGAAAATTCTAAATCAATTTGACATGAATTCAACACATGATCTACAAACAGATTTTTTAATAAAAATATGAAAATCGCTTCAATTAAGTAGATGCTCTTCCAGAAGGCAAATTTCTGTCCATTCCTGTAGATGCACAACTTGAACAGTTTCATAAACCATTACGGACTACCATCTGATAATTATACAATATTATACCATCTGCATTAACAAATTAAAGGCCTAGACGTCATAACCTGTCCAGACCAACCAGATGTAAGGAAGGACATTCCCAAGGAGATGTGTCATATGATCATTATACTCCGAAAATTGTCACATCTTGGGGGCTTTTAAGACCCTTTCAAATGTTTACACAAAACTTTATGATATAAACCATTGAAACAAGGCTTGTCTAATGAAATGTATGGAGATAACGAACAGTATTCAAGCTCAAAAGTCCATTAAACAATACAAAATAGGAGCAGAGCAAACACGGACCTCTAAACATCAGAGGTGGGATCAGGTGCCATGGAGGAGTGAGCATCCCCTGCCGACCGGTCACACCCGCCGTGTGCTCATTGTCATGATCGGGAAATAACGAAAATCCGTCGACAATTCAGTGTGTAAATAATGGACTAACAATTAGTATGAAAAACGTCAGTCAGCATTTGACTCAGTGATAAATTAGGTCATTGTATCGACCATAGAACTTACGAAATGACGACTTTAAACGAGACAGCTGATATTCTCGTTTTATCAACTTGTTTGTCAATAATTTACCTCGTTTAAGAAATTGTTCATACGTAGAGCATGCTCTTGCGTATCGAATCAACTGAGAGATATATACCCCGTATGCAGGTGATGAAGGTATATTGCTGCATAAGTAAGGGAAGTTGACGATTGAAAAGTTAAAGTCATCACGTTTATCATAAAGCTTGGTTGTTAGATTACCATTAACGTCTTTTTCAAGTAAAATATCCAAATATGAAACAGATGTGTCAGACTCGGTGGTATCTTTTATCTCAAGCTCACCAGGATATATCGTATCGACATAAGAATGAAAATAGCCATTGTTAATTGACAATACATCGTCGATATATCTAAATGTCGAGTTGAAGGCCACAGCAAGTGTTTTCTTCTTTTCACGTACAAGATTTTGGGCAAATTCTGCTTCATATGAAAACAAAAAAAAGGTCTGCTAATAACGGGGCGCAATTGGTACCCATGGGAATTCCAATAGATTGTTGGAAGACCTGGTCTCCAAAAACCACATATATATTGTCAATCAGAAACTCAAGCATCTTTTTAATGTCAACTTCAGAGTACTTGTGTGTACAATCAGAATGTTTTTTAACAAAATAATTTTGCAAATGACCAATGACAAGGGAAGTATATTTACGAGTTCCATTTTTATTGCAAAAGCAGCTGTCAATTATATCAAAAAGCCTGGACTTTAATTTATCGTGGGGAATGGTTGTGTATAAAGTAGAAAAGTCATAAGTTTTTAAGCTGTTGATTTTGGTAAAATCTTGCGATTTCAAATTTTCCAAAAGTTCCTTGGAATTTTTAAGTATCCACATCTGATTTACACCAATTTTCGAATATATTGTTGCACAGTACTAACAGTTTATTGATCAAGTGCAAATTGATCATGTAACATTTATTCTCTAGTGGGCATCTGAACTACTACGACGACCTTGAATTTTGTTAATTGACCTTGAACTCACATCATGAAACATAATTTAGGCAAATGAAATATGTCTAATGGATTATTTAGGGTAAGGCATGATTGACAAGGTGAAGCTAGCGACCATTAATAAACACAAGTCACAGGCTGAACAAAAAAAAAAATTAAAAAAAATAACCAAATGGATTCTGTTCCTTCTTTTACTTCATCAGTGAAAAACTTACCGATTTTGAAGGAAGGGAAAACCCCGCATCATTTAGATATCTATGAAATCAATAACCTTTTAAGTTAAACGAAAAGCTCGCACGACCCTCCCCTCGAATTCCCGGTGCGGTAATTTTTCAGTTTCATTTGTCATTTAGAATTACATACATTGACAAGTTCTTTGAAAGAAAACCATTGTAGAAACGTTTTTGGAGCTAAATCATGGTAACTGAGATTACTTTGATAGTCAGCATTTTTTGATAAGATTAGATCAATAACTGATCGGCGATGACTCAACCCGTATTACCTGTTTGTTAACCAGGAAGATGTTCTGTGTCTACCTTCAAAGGAAAATTCCTGAATTCCTGTTCACTGTAAACTTATTTTTTTTAAACATAAAAAAATAAAAGATATAAAAAGTAAAATAAAAAATAATTAATCTATAATTAACTTAGTTTGAAAAGCCAGTCAACATTTACAGAGATACTGTATTCGGAGGTTTCCTTTCCTAAAAAGAAATACATCGTGTCGAATTAATATTTTATGTATACACATTAAACATTTTTTTTTTCAAAACGACCACTTTGTTCTGCAATGTTTAATCAAAATTTATCCTTTGAAAGACCCACATTCCCTTTCCCCAACATCACCGAAAAAGTAAGGTGAAGTATAAATTTAAAACTGATCGTAGACCAGAGTATCATCTGCTGTTACTTTCAAAAGAATGGCAAAATACATAATCATTGAAATCACTGATCTAACACCATATCCAAACATAACAAAACTCAACCCTCCACCCCAACCTCACCCCACCCCCCATCTAACCAAATAATTTTTTTTTTTCAGTAATAATTGAAGGTAATGAATTGAAACTGCAGATAACAGGAAATTTGTGTTACAAAGTTCAAGTTACCCAAAAGCAATACATCATGCTATTCTTTTGACTAGGAACAAATCAAATCTTTATACAAATAAGTAAGGTATTGCATAACCACAGAGATAAGCATTAAATTAAAAAGTTAACCCTACAGGAAGAAGAAAACAGCAGATAGAAGAACATACAGATATATCTACCAATTCCATTTTTTGCAATTTGATATAATGGTAGGTATACAGTGTAATATTATCTCCATTAATGACAATCAATGGCATTGAAGTTAAATATTTCATTTTAGTATACTTTATTGAAATTGCTATGTTTAATTTCATAGGAGATATTTCTAGGGGATGATGTTTATTGCTTTGACGGTACGATGGGTAGATTTTAACTTCTCTTTGTGAAAAAATTTCATTTTCTTTCAATTTATATAATTTGTATATTTTTTTTTTATTTTTTAGAGGATATTTAAAAATGATTTTAATTTTAGGGAATTCATGAGGACATGAACTACGACGCTTCACGCCAGCATATTTCATGAAGCGCTATAGCGCCAGTGTGTACACACAGGTCACGTGCTACCCACATTAACGTCTTGGCTTGATGACGCTACCTCTATGTATAGAATGCTAAATATGAAGGCGTAAAGCGTTATAGTTTATGTACCTCATAAAGTCTCAAAAATGAAATTTATATCTTATATTTACATTCTTTGTCTCATGATTTGCCACAAAGAGCAAAACAGGTTCACTTAGGACCTTTTTGGGTCTGGCGAATTTCTGAAAAATCAAAATTACTCAGTTTTAGTTGAGAATTTATAGAATATCACTAGGACCTTTGGTACTGCATATCTTTTAGAAATGACGTAATTTTTTGTTGTGTCGCCTGAAGAGCAGAGCGACATTTGGGGATCACTTCACCCAGTCTGTCTGCCAGTCTTTCCGTCGGTCTGTCCGTCTGTCGCACCTTTAACTTAAGAAAATACATCGGGATGGGTATTCCACAATGGATCGTTATAGAAACTATAGAAACTCAATTGCAATAAAGACAGACTGAAAACTACTTCGGATGATTTTTTGAGGGGTCGACTGGGGTTTTCATTGCGCAATACTTCGTGCAGCATAGTGAAATCAGGCGTATTTACAATTTTAGAGCAACTATTTTCAAATAGTTAAAATTTAAATATTTAAGAACCTACAAGTTGAAGAAGTCTTATAACAGTTTTAAATAACTGATTTTTAAGACGATTTTTCAACTAATGGGTAGACGGACATAGTAATAATGTGTTTCTGACGTTATGATAACACTGAAATTCTTTAAGAGTAGTCACAAATCATATTATCAAAGAAAAAAGTAAAAAAAAAATTATGCTATTGAAATTTAAAACACAGAAATTTAAGAAACTCACAACCATTTTTTTTTTTTTAAATAATTTTTTTAGTATCTGTCATATTTTGCACTACTCCATAAAACAGGAACATTTCGGTAATTTGACGTTTTGAGACGCACCTTCTTAAAACTAGACGGTAGAAATTTGTGTTTCTTGCATATAAAAACAATGTAGTATAATCATCAAATATTATAATTGGAGCAAAAATTCTATTGTAGTGTTTGCATAATTTGCCTAAGTGCAAAAAATTGGCACTTTCCCAGATAATCATTTAGTAAATGTACCTGTATTTTGAGACCGTCCCTTAAAAATACCTAGACGGTAGATTTTCTCTAAACTAGGCATGTATACTGAGGGCAGTTTAAGGCATATATGGTATAAAACTAAAGGTTCTCTATTGTTTTCACACACAAAAAACCCAGTCAGCTCCCTTAACAACTATTTTAGGAATGACTCTAATTCTTGGCCAAATTATTCGAGTATAACCTGGTTTGGGTCAGTTTACGCTGTTTTATAATCCGCTTCGCGGATTATAAAGCGTAAACTGACCCAAACCAGGTTATACTCGAATAATTTGGCCAAGAATTAGAGTCATTCCTTATAATTTAATTTTAAAATCATTAAATAACTAAGGGTTAAAATTTCGTTTCTTTTTATTAGTTCCAATTTGCCGCTCAATAATACAACCGTAGTAACGGAAGTAACGGAAGTGATGGGAAGCGAGGGGAGGTAAAAACTGATGCATAGGCCTAACGGCAGCCTTGTTGTTTGTTTACATGTGGTAAGAATTATTGTTAAGTTAAAGGTACATTTATTAAAACTGGAATTTACCATGAATCCCGAGGACTGGAAATGAGAGGATTGTATGGATACAGATGATTCAGCTGGTTGTCAGGGGGGGGGGGTGTTCCCATACCAAACCAGGTTATACAGAAATAATTTGTGTTCCTTTTTGGAAATTAACCAATCAGAGGCTAGAATACAAACAAAATTAAATTATTTTTTATTATTTCTAATGATTTCATTATTCATTTTAGCTGTAAAGGTTGGAGAATCATATTTCTATTTGATTGTCAGATTCTAAACATTGCTTCTTACTATCCGTTGATGATTTTATTCTTTGCAGGCAATTATCCAAGAACTTTAATGCTATTAGCAAATAAATAGTTAACCACTTTTAGAATTGTTTACATTTTTAACAACTTCTGTGCCACAGGGTCGATTTTGGGCAGATCAAACAGTTGCGTAGAGTGCCACGGGACCGAATTTTGGCCGATTTTATTGAACTGAATTGTGACCATGTATTTCTTTTACTTTAATCAACGTAAATAATTGTTAAACCTTTGCACCTTCTTATTCCATAACATTTAAAGTTTTTCATGACTTATTTGTAAAATATCATGAAATTTTCAGGCAAATGTATGGATAAACGAAGTAAAATTCATACCACTGATGACTCCATAAATTTTTTTTCAAACAAATGAGTTGTTTTTCATAATTATTACTATTGAATATACTCAATGAAATGTTTATTGTATACGATTTCATTTCAAATGCCTTTTTTCATACTATTATAATTTAATTTTGTTTGTATTCAAGCATCTGATTGGTTAATATCCAAAAAGGAACACAAATTATTTCTGTATAACCTGGTTTGGTATGGGGACACCCCCCCCCCCCCCCCCCGACAACCAGCTGAATCCATACAATCCTTTCATTTCCAGTCCTCGGGATTCATGGAAAATTCTAGATTTAATAAATGTACCTTTAACTTCAAACAATAATTCGATCTTACCACATGTAAACAAACAACAAGGCTGCTAGGCCTATGTATCAGTTTTTAACTCCCCTCGTTTCCTATCACTTCCGTTACTACGGTTGTATTATTGCGCGGCAAATTTGAACTAATAAGGAACAACGAAATTTTACACCCATAATTATTTAATGATTCTAAAATTAAATTATAAGGAATGACTTTAATTCTTGGCCAAATTATTCAAGTATAACCTGGTTTGGGTCAGTTTACACTGTTTTATAATCCGCTTCGCGGATTATAAAGCGTAAACTGACCCAAACCAGGTTATACTCGAATAATTTGGCCAAGAATTAGAGTCATTCCTAAAATAAATTCAATTTAATAAGGTACACTAGTCTATTTTGAAGCAACGGTAAGAATCAATTTAACGTCATTTTACGTAAATGACGTCATAATAACGAGTACGTGTAAACCAAACCTTGAAAAAGGTTCCGAGTTTATCGTTTACCAGTAATTCAGACCCTTAGATTAACTGATTGTTCATTGCCGAGTCGGCAATATTTCAGCCATATTTCGACGACAGGCACTTAGAATATTTCACATATACGACTAACCGAGGAGGGGCGGTTGGGACCCCTCCCCCCTTTTACTTAATTTAGAATTAGAAAAGAAATGACGTCGGACACTTCAAGAAGCTTAGACCACATACGGGAATGTAAGATATATAAATAAAAGTGGCTCCCTCTTTCTCACTCTCTGGATTTTGAGATAAGAGGATTTTTTCCATTGTAGAAATCTAATTCGGGTATAATAAGACATAAGTGATATAGTATTGCCAAGTTTATTTATTTTATTTTGTTACGTATGTAAAAATTAATTGCACATGTAATATTTTTTAAAGAACAAATTTAATATTGTTTCCTGTATCGCCTCGTTGCTATAAAACAGACGGCACAAGCATTCCTTGGAACACTTTAGTTGAAAGAAAACAGTTGCACTTTAGTTTGACGTCAAGTACGGTATTATGACGTCACAATTATGATATTCTTGCTAATCCATATGGTAGTTTATGAGAAATGAACTGTTTTCTAATTTTGCAAAATATCTTATCGAAAAATTATTGAAAATGTAAGTATTTCATTTTAAATTCAATTATAAAAAAAGAAAAAAAATGAAACAGTATAGACGTAAGACAAAGTAAGAATTTATTTCTCGGGAGGACCTTGGATTTTATTTAAGTACCAGTCCACATAAAAATCAGACAAAGGGTGATATATGAGGGTTCTCAGAATTTGATGATTTTCCACACATAGATTTGTTTTGAACTATGAACAATGTATGTAAAATGAAAAATGTTTTGAGTCATGGTTACCATGGAAACCCGGCCAAAGAAATTTCCTTAGCAACCGGCAATTTTTTCCATGTTGATGGACAAAAATTCACCTATCTTTAAGGCTTAAAATAAAATTTTAATACCATGAAAATTATTCCCAATTACTGGTGTAATAAAGATACACATTTAAAGTGTTTTAATAATGCAATGAAAGAAATTTAGGTCTTAAGTTAGTTCTTTGCTAGCCATTGGAAGGTACATATGTTTTGCAATTTCTGCTGATTCAGCATTTTTCGTGATTTTGGCAATATTCAAGGCCAAATTAAAAAAAGGCCAGATTAATACAGCTGTTGCGTGTATTTCACATAAAAGCAGATGAATTTCTCTTTCAGAATTTGAAGTCAAATCCATGGGCCTTTTTGAAAATCAAATCTGTTGCCTAGCAACAAATATGGGCATTTTGATACATAAAATGAGAAACAATGTAAAAAGTTTACGGAAAAATCAAATGAATTGTTATCTACAAAAACGAAAAACAAATCTTAAAATAGTAGCAAATTATTGAATTTTGTATAATTATTTATCTCCATAGCAACAACAGGTTCTCCATAGCAACGGGGCAAAGAAAGTTAATTTTGACATGTATTCATGTAATCTTATTAATATTTATTCAAATTAAGTCATAAAAATGTCGTTGAGCAAAATTGACAATGAAATGTTGGTTTTATTAAAGTTTATTTTTGGTATACTTAATCAACCCATGGCAACTATTACCAGTACATGACAACCAATGTGCACTATGCCTCCTGTAAGACAGATTTGACTTTGGGATGATATTGTTTGTGATGGAAATGAATATTCAATTAATGTGTTGATGATTGTATATGTTGAGAGAGCGGAAAGAATATAAAATGTTCTATCAGTCATGGCAACATGCAATCTCCTAATAATTAAGCCATGGCAATATGCAATCCCCTTAGCAACTAAACATAGAAACATAAAAATTCATAATTCACCGAAAAAACATTCCAGTTCAAAGTAGGTATGAATGATGTCGAATGGAATGTAAAACAAATTCTGCAATACAGACAACTAAAGCATGTAGCAGGTCTTTTCAAAGTATTTTATTGCTTTATACACCTTAAGTAACAACACTTGAAAAGTTAAGAAGAATTAATTTCATTAAGAATGAATGTAACAACAAATCTCTTTTTTTTTACTCCCACTTCGACCAGTGCATGTACCATTTTAGCCCTCTGTGTAAATTCAGAAGTGTAACTTATTAAAGCTCTCTAAAATGAATTGATCAAGATTCCTCAAATTACTGATACAAAGAAGATCGGCGAACAAGGCAAGCGAAGTGCCTATAGTGTAACAAACATAAAGGTGAAAAATTAAATCTCAATTACAAACTTTTCTTTGATATATCATCTAACATTAAAGTATACTTTATGTAAAATTTCCACAATTTGCAAAAATCTCACGAAGATTGAAATTATTTGCCTATGAAATAGCATACACACACACTAAAGATGGCAAAACGATCATTTTCTCATACTATAACACATTTTTTTGATATGAGTGGGTCATCGCTCCATTTTATTGAAAGTTTACCGTCAAAGTTTGCATAAAAATATACATTTTTGGTAAACAAAGACAAGGAGCAAAGACCCACTATACCTTAAAAATACACTTTTATGACACAACATTCGCATCCTCTAAGAATTACTTTAAGTCCATTTAGTCAAGGGTCATATCACAAACATGATTTAAATGCCACTATTTATCAGGAGTTGTATAGCGTAGTGGTTAGAGCGTTGGTATCAAAGGAAAATGATACTCAGGATTTTTATTGCTAGGGGGTTCGATCCCCATGAATACCACATTAATTTTAAATAACAGTATAATTTTTGCCGGGAAAATTTTCCTCGGAAAAGTTTTATCATAATTTCAGGAATTTCAATAAAAAAATATTTTTTAATACTAATTTCACAAATTGAATTTGGTTTTTTACATATCTGAAGCTATAGGCATTCTGCACGCCTTGTTCACCTACTCCTTACATCTATCTCTGATCTGTTACCAAAATAAGGATTTATTACATTTTCAACAGTGAAATACTGTGATTTATTTATTGAATAAAAGTGATATTCTCTCACAGTGTGAAAGGATACCAAAATGATATTCTCTCACAGTGTGAAAGGATACAAAGTAAGTAAAAAATAATTTCTGGCCTGTCATAATATAGAGATAGTAACTAACTATCTTGATAGAGCTAAAACTACAAATTTCTTCCCAAATATGTTGCTAAAATCCATGCTATGTAATGTTTTCAATCTCACAACTGCTAAGCTATGACGTCTCAACCGCTCAACTACATGTATGACGTCAAGCCTATGACACTGTGTTAAAAAAAGACAGAGGCAAAGGGAAAACCACAGAGAATGTAATAAACAGAAAATTCAATATTTTGTAGATGAATATGGAATTTATTTCACTCGTGAGACAGAATTTTTTAATATTTTCACTCGTGCTTCGCACTCGTGAAAATATAAAAAAATCCTGTCCCACTCGTGAAATAAATTCCATATTCATCTACAAAACATTGAATATCCTCTATGTATTCCATAAATAATGTTTTTCATGTAACTTGTACACACACAATAGGTGTATTGTGGATTAACTCCAAGACATGTGCACGATATTATGGGCATAGTTTCAATGGCTGCATTTCATCTCCGGAATTTTTTGAAATTTTCATCTTTTATTTCCAACATTTTAAAGTTTTTATCTCCGACATTTTTTCAAGTAGTACTTTTCTGCAATGAAAGCAGGATTGAAGACTTCACTTATGAAAAATTTTAATTAATAAATCATGGAGAAATCATTGAAATCCAAATAATGAGTTTTGCTTGAAGCCAAAATAATGATTAAAAAGATTCCCTGAGACACATATAAGTATTGTGAACTTTCGTCATCTCCTTTTTTAAATGTTCAGATTTAAGTTTGAAATCAGATATGCTAGGATAGAAATTATAAGGCATACAGAAACCAGTCGACGTAAAAACAGGCCCATAGGAAGCAATTTCAGTTGAGGGGGGGGGGGCAACCAAACACTTTCATTTGGGAGGCACTATCAACTACCAAAAATTCCTTGGCAAAAAAGGTCATCAGACATTATTATTGAGTAGGCACAAACATATTGTAGCGAAGTTTTCTATAGTATTCTATATATTGGCAAAATTATTGGGGGGGGGGGGGGAGGGCACGGGCCCCCGTGCTCCCCCGGTTCCTATGGCCATGAAAAAACCATCATCGTTGAAGGGACTCTCTGAAGACAGAAGAATGTTTTTATGTTTTTAAAAACAAAGACATCACATATGCATGTACATGCAGCACAGGGAAAAATGCTATAGATCTTAATGCTACCTGTATAAATGTATTGTATTATATCTTTTTATTTATATTTTGAAAACGTAGTTTGAAATTAATTCTTTAAAAATTCTATTTCCACCTATTTGGCTAACATAAAATTGCCAGAAAGATATCCTGCAAATATTCTGGAAATACAAAAAATTGTCGGAAATGAAAAAAAAAAATGTCGGAAATGAAATTAAAAATATGTCGGAAATGCTATGCAATATACCGGAAATGAAATGCAGTGAAAGAAAAGGTAGAGATTAAGTGAGCAAGCACATAAAATTATACTCTATACACCTAATAAAACCCTTAACCCTGGTAATGTTGATCTAACATATATTGTGTTCATTTGAGATAATTTCTGTTTTTCAAAAGATCAGATATAAGCTTGTATCTTTTACTTGTTGTTAAGAAGCTGACATATACTTTTTTGTCTCTGTGTAAATCCAAGTTATTTCATATCATGGTCTTAAGAATTGGATGAGGTTTAAAGAGGGGGAGGGACAAGTGGAAAAAACAACCTCGAATTTGTTACATGTACGTAGGCGTCTATGATAACCCATTTTAAGAAACATTTGAATAAATGTAGGGAGACTTTTTTTCAATGGAGTATGCAACTGATCTTCATTGAATGTAAAGATATTAAAATATACCACAGAAGGAACAATCAACTATGTTTATTAAATATTTACATAAATTATAAAATTGCATATCACTTCATTTTGTACAAATTTTTAACATCCAGTGATTTAAATACATTAAATGTATTTTCGGGGCTTGCCGGAAAGGCCTGAGAAGATGCCATTCGGGGAAAAAATCTTAAAGAATCTTCTTCTCAAGGACAACAAGATTATAAGTATATTGATAACCAAGCACCTCATTCAGTGCAGATTCAGTTTGCCAAAATCATGGACCCGATAGGTAATTTGGCATGATCATATTAATTTAGGAAAGGGTCATTTCAACTTCTTAAGAATATATAGCGAAAATATTCAAATAACAGCAGGAACAGATAGATTCAGGTGAGACTTGTGGCCCATGACCCCTTATTTTACAAAAAGAAATCCTGGAGGGAGATAAAGTTTTTAAGTGAGAAATTCAAAAAAAAAAAAAATTCAAACGTACATAAATAAATAATGACAATAGCAGATAAAAAGCAAAAACAGAGATTTAATACATAGATTCCCCTAAAACGTTTTGTTCCATATTTTAAATGTATGATATTGTTGGTTTCAAATTTAATTTAAATTTGTTTAACACAACCTGTTTTTAAGTCTACGTTATTCTTTTAGTCTTTCGAAAACTTTAAATCCCAGTCACATTTTCAAAAATGACCAATGGCCGAAGTTTTTTGAAACAAAAATAGGATTCTTCGGGGGACAGTCGGCAGTTCATCGGGTGTTGTCTTGTCTGATTTTGAGTTATTCTTTTTGCGTCAACCGGCCAATTTTGTGTCTGTCGGGACAAGTTATACTTTTTTCTGCGTTGGTGGCCGATTCCTTCAACATTGCTAGGATGGAAATTATAAGGCATCATTGTCAATATAAGGATCATTGTCCAACCATCGCAAGACAGTTTGTCATGTCGGTCGTAGGTCGATCGACATTTCAGGATTGGGTTTTCATAAAATGTCAGCCGACGGTGAAAATCAAACAGCGGCTCAGCAAACGATGATCGGGTAAGGGTTGGCCTACTTAGCGATTTTTAACATGTAAAGGCATCGGTGTTCCTAGGAATTAAAAGGACATTGGCAAAGTTCCTGGTAATCGTATAGAATTTTTCAAGAACTCTTGAGTAGGTTTAATTGTATTAAACAGGCTATATTCTGGATTGTTTAACCTACCAAGCCAACCTTCCTTTTTAGATTTTGTCATATCAGTGTTTTTGCAATTCTCAATGCATTTCCTACCGGTATGTAAAATGTTGATAAAAGGGACCTACATAATTTTTCATCATAAAATTTTTAAAACCCACTTATTTCATTTAGTTTTTGTATTATATACATTACTGTATCTTCATTTCCTATGACTTATAGATATTTTGACTGAAAATGTATATATAAGGCATGAACATACCAGCACCGATCTTTTTTTTGGAGTTACTTCCCTTAACAGCTATAATTACATATTATTCATAATGGTCAAGAGAGTCAGACTGGTTGATTGATTCTATCATTTAATTGACTAAATTGATTGAAACACATTGTTATAAAAATATTGGCATGGATTTATTTCAATTTTTATTCGATGTTACTAAATGCTGCTTCCTTCATAAAACATAGAAACTGATCTCAGTCTGTCTACCTTTCAGCATATATCACATCTTTGCTCTTCCCAGCATACTGAGCACAACTATGGTAAATGACGACCTGTTGGTTCTTTGTCCCCTAAATACAATGTAGAAAAAAGCCATTACTACTTTTCTTTCTTGCTGTATAGATGATTCTACCCATTGAAGGAAGTACATGTGCTTTTGTTTACCTCTGTAAACATTGGCTTTAATTGGTTTTCACCGTTTAGAGAATTCTACACGGGAGACATCTTCGCTAGCCAAGGGTTTCTGATACGCTACTCTCCTCATAAGCCCTTGGCATACGGTGTTAAAAAAAGTTGGGATTTTTTTCTCAAGCTGTGATTGGAGTTGGTCGACATCATTCGACCAATCAGCAATTGTTTTTTGTAAATGACGATATTTGCGTTCGGGATATATCTTGACTCTTTAATATCGGGAATGAAAAACGCAAGTAAACAACGATCCGTAAGATAACATGCCATTCTATGAGTCATCCAATATCTTAAGCTACGTGCAAAATATGTGATTAAGAATCTATACTGAAGATGTAAATTTGCATTTGAACTTGTTTAATAACAAATCAACATAACTCAATACCTTCTTGTTAATTATTCTTTAAAAAACATTATATTTTTAAATACGCTTTTTATTTCTGTCGATGACGCAATCTGTGCGTACCTGGTAAGAAGCGTGATCACGTGACGAAAACAATCCCGGCTTTTGTCAGCACCGTATGCCAAGGGTTTATGAGGAGAGTAGCGTATCAGAAGCCCTTGGCTAGCGAAGATGCACGGGAGATCACTCTCAATCACTATTTCATAAGTAAAAAAACCCATGTATTAAACCTTTTTTCTCCGGAAAACCTTGACTTGCCAATGTCCTTAATGTGACTACTTTGCATCGCCCTATACTAGAATCGTCTGATTAAGTTTTTCAGCCGACGATACGATAATAATTTGGTCGCCCGACCATCGGCTTAAATCATTTAATAAATGTGACCTAAGTATTACTCGAGGTTATTGATGCATAAAACTCTATATTTAGATATGAACAAACATGTTTATCCTCTAACTGTTTGAAAAGAAAACTCTGCAATCTGTAATAAGTATAAATAGAATAATTAAATCCTGATCTTCCTACTCAATTTGAATCCTCTTACCAAATATTATTAGATACGTTTCCATAGTAACGATATTCTTTTTATTTATCTATTTATTTTTATGAGGAATAATTGTTACATTGTAATGCTTTCTGTAGTGATTATTTGAGAGTCGTACATGTATCCCCGAAATCTGTGACGAGTGCCAAATCTTTCAATACAGCGGTTACAGAGAATGAATCCCATACTGACAAAATTGCTGGCTATGTGCTAGGAATCGTTGCTATGGGTTAAATGAGTACAAAAATATTTTCCTAAAACAAACACGACAATGTCAATTTTTCTCAAACACATTTTTGTGACTTGATTTAGATAGATTTTACAGGTTTACATGAATATGTGTCAAAATTAAGTTTCTTTGCCTCGTTGCTATGGGGAAGTGTTGTTGTTGCTATGGAAATAAGTCAATGTACGATATTCAATAATTTGCTACAACATTTTATATTCTTTCCACACTCTCAGCATCTACAATTATCAGCACATTACTTGAATATTCAATTCCATGACAAACAATACGATCCCAAAGTCAAATCTGTTTTACAGGAGGCATAGTGCACATTGGTTGTCATGTACTGGGAATCGTTGCTATGGGTTGATTAAGTACCACAAAAACTTTAATAAGACCAACATTTCATTGTCAATTTTGCTCAACGACATTTTTCTGACTTAATTTGAATAAATTTTTAATAAGATTACATGAATAAATGTCAAAATTGACTTTCTTTGCCCCGTTGCTATGGAGAACCTGTTGTTGCTATGGAGATAAATAATTATACAATATTCAATAATTTGCTAGGAAGTCCTTTAATTCTACTTTTTTAAAATTTGTTTTTCGTATTTGTAGATAACAATTCATTTGATTTTTCCGTAAACTTTTTACATTGTTTCTCATTTTATGTATCAAAATGCCCATATTTGTTGCTAGGCAACAAATTCAATTTTCAAAAAGGCCCGTGGATTTGACTTCAAATTCTGAAAGAGAAATTCATCTGCTTTTATGTGAAATACACGCAACAGCTGTATTAATCTGGCCTTTTTTTAAATTTGGCCTTGAATATTGCCAAAATCACGAAAAATGCTGAATCAGCAGAAATTGTAAAACATGTGTACCTTCCAATGGCTAGCAAAGAACTAACTTAAGACCTAAATTTCTTTCATTGCATTATTAAAACACTTTAAATGTGTATCTTTATTACACCAGTAATTGAGAATAATTTTCATGGTATTAAAATTTTATTTTAAGCCTTAAAGATAGGTGAATTTTTGTCCATCAACATGGAAAAAATTGCCGGTTGCTAAGGAAATTTCTTTGGCCGGGTTTCCATGGTAACCATGACTCAAAACATTTTTCATTTTACATACATTGTTCATATTGCAAGAGAAATTTATGAGTGAAAAATCATCGAATTCTGAAAACCTTCATGTATCACTTTCATACAATTTTGTCTGATTTTTATGTGGACTGGTACTTAAAAATTCCCGGGGTCCTTGATTTATGTCCCATTCACAGATTGGTATTGGTTGTTTTTGTAACTCTTATCTTTTCCATCGTCAACTTTCCTTAATTATGTAGTAATATCCCATTATCACCTGTATATGGTGTTTATATCTCCCTGCTTATTCAATACTCACGAGCATGCTCCGAGTACGATCAATTTTTAAACCGAGGCAGGCTACTGACAGATAAGTTGATTTTACAGGAATTCCAACAACCTTGTTTAAAGCCAGCATTTCGTAAATTCTGTGGGTGTTATAATGTTAGCAAATACAACCTGCCATTGAGTCGCATTTTGGCAAACGCGTTTCTTTCAATTTTTAGGCCTTTGTTTTTATACTGAATTTGACAATGGAATGTTCCGTTTACCTGATCTATACATAGGGCTAATGACGGGTGTGACCGGTCAACAGGGGATGCTTACTCCTCTTAGGCATCTGATCCCACCTCTGGAATTTCCATGGGTCCGTGTTTTATGCCCTCTTCAAATATTTAATTGTATTGTTTATGGATTTTATGAGATCGATCACTGTTCATTATCTTCACCTTTTTTCATACCTAGGATAAACATTTCAACAGCAGTACTTTTTTGGCTCTGCTTTGTTACAACGCAAAATGAAGAAATGACGCAATAATGTTATAACTTGAGATTATTACATTTTGCGATGAGGTCAATGCAGAATGTAATAAAGCAATATAATAAAACACACTTGGATCGTTTTATTTAAGGAATGAATAGTTTCCCAATGTGTACGGTATAAAGTGGATTGAAGCAGTTTACGCTTCATAAACAACAAAGCGGTTTATAAAAAAAGTGTAAACTGTTCCAACCCCCTTTATACCGTATAAATTGGGAAGCTATCAATTTCTTTCCTTATAATTTAATTTTCATTCATTTAGTGTGAGAAAAAAAGTTGATTGCACTTAAAATATGACTTCAAATTGCACAAAATTTAAATGTAACGTTAGGTGGATCGATACGCTTTTGACGCAAGTCATTGTGACGTAGGCAACCCAATTTATACGATATAAAGTAATTTTTTCATCCAATCAAATACCGCGTTATAACCAGAAATAAATTATTTTGAATTATTACATTTTGCGTCTAGGTGAACACAAAATGTAATAATACACTCTACGGATTTAATATTAAAATTTAAATATCATTGAAGGCTTAATTAAATCATGTTTCCCGATTCTTTAAAAATCTGTTAATTTAATATGATATTCAAAAATATTTTAGTGTGTTATTACATATTGATGCAGTATTCAATAACGCAAAATGGAATAATCTATGTATATTACATTTTTCATTATTATTACATGTTGGATGTGATATGTAGTGAATATTTATACATATAATTGAAATTTATACATCATGGAAGTTTTTGTCCTCGAAATTAGATTAATTGATTATATGTTGTTTTACGTCCCAACGGAGAATTTTTCAATTATATATAACGGGTAAGCAATAAGCTTAAGTTGTTTTTAACACCATGTTCACTGAAACAATATTTCAAGAATATCAGTAGAAATCCTGACATAAATTAGGGCACGGCAGTGCCCTAAGCAGGGAGCAGTAAAGAATATTTATCGTGTCATCACTTGCCGTGACAGGGGGCCTCGGTTTTTAAGGTCATCCGAAAAACCAAAAACTTTCACTTCAAAGTGTCCAGTTGGCGAAAGAACAGTTGCTATTGATGTTCTTTTATCAACTAAGGTCAGTGGAAGCCGGGGTTTGAACCAACCACATTTTGATCACAGAATGAGCGCTCTACCGACTGAACTTCAGTGACGGGTACTCGAAAATCTTACATAAATCATTCTTTCACTGTCTTTATCTTGGCGAGTCTGCTGATTACTATCTTCCTCGGAAGACGGTATACAGAGTTGAAGTTTTTTACAGTCTTCGGACTATGCACTTCCTCTCTGTTTGTGATTGGTAGAAAAATGCAGGATGTGAAAATTTTCAATTATTTCATTGGTTGAAATGCTATTCATGGCAAGGGAGATAATTTTGTGGTGATGTAATTTTCGTTCGACTTAACAATATTTCAAGATTTTCATTCTTAAAAAAACGAACCAGGCCCGTAGGAAGCAATTTCAGTTTTTTTTTTTTGGGGGGGGGGGGCACAGCCAATCATTTTTCAGTTTACATTTGAGGGGGCACTACCAAAAATTTTCTGACAAGCAAAAAGAAAAAGGTCGTCAACTACCAAATATTCCTTGACAAGCAAAATAAAAAAAAAAAAAAAAAAAAAAAAAAGGGCAACAGGTGTTTTTATTGAGAGGGCACAAGCATATAGTATCTATGTTTACTATAGCAAAATCGGCAAAATTATTGAGGGGGCACAAGCATATAGTATCTATGTTTACTATATTAATATCGGCAAAATTATTGGGGAGGCACCCCCCCCCCCCGGTTCCTACGGCCATGCGAACAAAAGAAAACTGCGATAAATGAAAATGACACTTTTGAAATTTTCATAGCAATTATTAAAAAAGTGTGTCTATATATTAATGGTATACAGGAATGCTCTGTTTTGCATGCAAACATTAAAATTTTTGTTGTTCTCTTTACTTTGTCACATGATCGGGTCAATCGCATCTTCTCAGGCCTTTCCGGCAAGCTCGGAAAAACATTGTGTTTTTCCGCTTGACGGAACGTCCCGAGAAGTTGCGATCGATGGTAGGACTTATGTCTGTAAAAAGCTGATGGAGGAATACATAGAACTGCTAAAAATAACACGGCCTGATATACGTACGTTAGTTTTCTGTTTAAGGTTATTGCTAAAGACGGCAAAGCTTTTTGAAAAAGCTATACTTGTAATGAATAGAAACTTGTGTGAAATTGAGTGAGGAAAATTTCAAACAATTGTTTGAAACACAGGTCTTGACTGGAAAAATCATTTCATTGTGACAGGGACATTCTTATTACTGATCCTACCTCTATTCATAGGTCTGAGTTTGCTTTGCTCATAATTTAAATCGTTTTATGGACTTTTCAGTATGACTACTGTTCGTTATCCGACATTTAAACTTTTCCGTAGTACGGACAGTATCTTCTGCCTTTAACCCAAGAATCTGGAAATGTTTTTTTTCCTTTTTTAAATCCAATTATATCTATAATAATATCTGTATAACGTATCTACACTTGAAATATATTAAATTTTGGAGGCATAAATAACTCGATTCTTTGAAAAACTCTTTTTAGGAACAACAGGAAGAAAATGCAGAACATGACCAGAACACCTATGTCGATCTGGTTTTGGAATCGGTAAGCTGAGTGTTTTAAAAAGTAAGGGATACAAAACTGTTTTAAAGGAGACTATGCATTGCCCTAAGGTCGAAGATTCGAAGACATATGTTCTCTCCTGTTTCATTGTATGGTTCTTTTCTCTCTGCCATGAAATCCTGAATGATTGATTTTTTTAAAAACAAGAACACTGAATGTTTGCCTTGATGATAGCTCTGTTATAGTGAATTCATTTTCAATGCTTTTATATTTTATTTTGAATTTCAGCATGATGCAAAGACTCAGCAGATTATTTGCCATGTAGAACATTCCCAAAGTCAGGTAACGAAGATTAAAGTTCTTTGGTCAAGAAGAGTCTATGCACTAGAATAGTTTCCGTCAATTGTTTACTTTAATTACGGTTTATCTTTTCCTTAAAATTATGTTCCTTCTTTGTTTTTTTTTTTTTAATTTATTGTATGTAAATCATATACGGTACCAATTTTGATGCACCAGATGCGCATTTCGACAAATTATGTCTCTTCAGTGATGCTCAAGTTGAAACATTGGAAATCCAAAATATTAAAATAAAAAAGACTTTGAAGAGCTGAAAAAGGTGCCAGAGACTGGAGCCAAATTATACAATATGCTTTATTTATTGTGCCTTAATTGCCGTTACTTGAAATCAAGAAATCGATTGAATTCTACAACATTCCTCTTTGAAATAGTTTGTACCAAATTTCAAGGAATATACACATGCAGACAATATCTGGATATAAAACTCAGTTTGATGCTTTTTTTTTGTTTTGTAATGCTGGAATTAGAAATTGAATAAAATTGAAAATGATAACCCCGGTTTTCATTGGCAAGACAAAGACATACTTAAATATATGTATATAAATTGTTTTATTACATTTTCAACAGTGAAATAATGTGATTTATTTATTGAATAAAAGTGATATTCTCTCACAGTGTGAAAGGATACCAAAATGATATTCTCTCACAGTGTGAAAGGAAAGTAATTAAAAAATAATTTCTGGCCTGTCATAAGATAGAGATAATAACTAAACATCTTAATAGAGCTAAAACTGCAAATTTCTTCCCAAATATGTTGCTAAAATCCAAGCTATGTAATGTTTTCAATCTCACAACTGCTAAGCTATGACGTCTCAACCGCTCAACTATGACGTCAAGCCTAGCTATGGCACTGTGTTGAGAAAAGACAGAGGGAAACGGAAAATCAAAGAAAATATAATAAACAGAAAATTCAATGTTTTTTAGATGAATATGGAATTTATTTCACTCGTGAGACAAGATTTTTTGATATTTTCACTCGTGCTTCGCACTCGTGAAAATATCAAAAAATCCTGTCCCACTCGTGAAATAAATTCCATATTCATCTACAAAACATTGAATATCCTCTATTTATTACATTTTCAACAGACTAGTGAAATACTGTGATTTATTTATTGAATAAAAGTGATATTCTCTCACAGTGTGAAAGGATACCAAAATGATATTCTCTCACAGTGTGAAAGGATATCAAAGTAAGTAAAGAATAATTTCTGGACTATCATAAGATAGAGATAGTTATTGATAGATCTAAAACTGCAAATTTCTTCCCAAATATGTTGCTAAAAGCCATGCTATGTAATGTTTTCAATCTCAGAACTGCTACGCTGTGACGTCTCAACCGCTCAACTATGACGTCAAGCCTATGACACTTTGTTAAGAAAAGACAGAGGCAAAGGGAAAATCAAAGAAAATGTAATAAACAGAAAATTCAATGTTTTGTAGATGAATATGGAATTTATTTCACTCGTGAGACAGGATTTTTTGATATTTTCACTCGTGCTTCGCACTCGTGAAAATATCAAAAAATCCTGTCCCACTCGTGAAATAAATTCCATATTCATCTAAAAAACATTGAATATCCTTTATTTATATTGTCGAAATAACGAAATACTATTGACCGTGCATTTATTTTTTGTCGGGATTTATACAGGGAAATCTATCAATGCTAGAATTATTGGATGAAATATCGGAAATTGCAGATGTTATTTAAATTTTTAATATTATTTTAAAGGGTTATGTCTGCTGTACAGTAAAATCATTTTTCTAGCATTTTAAGTTACTATGATTTATTTTGCAGAAGAAACGTCGAAGATTTATCCCTTTTAAAGTAAGCAAGAAGTAGCCGACTGTTTCAATAAGAGAGACAAATTGGAATTTCATAAAATATGCTTACAAGTCTTCGAGTTAACCAAAATTCCCAACAGGGGAAAAGATTAAAAGTTAATAAAAGATACTTTATTTGTTTTTCAGTATCATTCTAAAATATTCAAGGCTTCCAAAAAAGTAAGTAATGTACGCTGTATTTAATTTTTTCAGTTAAGTTAATTTTATTAATTTTATTTTTGTCGAAAATAAACAAAATTTATGTTATATTTTTGAACAGAGGAAAATCTGAGGGCTGGGTCATTATTCCCGATGAAAAGGATATATAGTATAATATAATATATAAATTTAATATGATATAAATTAAAAAAATATTATATATCTTTTCATATTATTACACACAATTTAGCCATTTATTTCGGTAATCAGATACAATTACAGAATACAATTAAACGAAATCTGATTCAATTGAAAAAAGGGGTATTTCTGATTTGGTTTGCCATGCTTTAGAAATTTTTGATTTCGGGACATATTTATTTCATGAAATACAATGTAGTTAAAGAAGGTATGCAAAAAAATTTCTTCCTAATTATTTCCTAATAAATTCTTTATGCAGTTGTCAGTTATCAAAACTTAGGATAGAAAGAAGAGTTATTATAATAAAACGTAGAACATACAAAGGATATTGCGAAGGATAATGTCATAGAAACTGTTTTTTTCTGTCGAATTGCAGAAACGCCACGTGGATGATCACCGAATCAGCACTAATAGTAGTTGCTATGCTAGCTGCAGGGTAAGATGTAGAAGTCATTCTGTTTTTGTTTAATGTTTAAAGAGTGTTCTTTCTAAGGTGATATGGCCCCTAACATTGCGACAATCTAATTAAAATCAGATCCTTTGATCCGCTCATATAGATCGCTACACAAGGCTTGTGTAGCGATCTATGTGAGCGGATCAAAGGATCTGATTTTAATCAGATTGTACATTGTGACTATTTTGGATAAAGGAAAATTTGATACGCAAGAACATGTTCTACGTACAAAAAAAAAAAAATCTAAAACGAAGCAGGCTTTTGACAAATAAGCTGATGATACAAGATTATCAACAAGTTGTTTAAAGTCGACATTTTGCGAATTGTATGGTAAAATGGTACCTTATTTGCGAAAGGTCGAATGTTGAGTGAAGTCTTTCATACATATTGTTAGGCCCTGATTTTTAGACTGAATTGTCTACGGGTTTTTCTGTTTACACGATCAAGACAAGGGGCACATGGGGTGTGACTGGTCGACAGAGGATGCTTGTTCCTCATTGGTAGCTGATTCCACCTCTGGAATTTATGGGGTCCGTGTTTTATGTCCTGTTCATAGATTTTTGTTGTTGTTGTTTTTTTTTTTTTTTGTTGTTGTTTTTTTTGTTTTTTTTTTATAGATCACTGTTCGTTAAATTCACTTTTTTACCCTTCACATTTCATACTCAACATGCAAATATAGTTTCCCTCTCAGCCAAAGTTATGCTGATTGAGAAGAATACAAAATACCAAACTTTAGAACACGTGGCATACAGTAAAAGTAATCATTATGCATCTAGGCTATCCCCAAAACGTGTAGCATAATAAAGAATCAATATTTGAGCATCAAGAGGACTATTATCCTTAAGACAGAAATATTACTTAAGGATAAATAACAAAAACTTTTTTCTTTTCTTCCAAAATTCATATACATGTTTTGCTAAAACAGATGCCTCTCTCACTTTAGAGGTGACATTTATTTGAAACAGCTTTATGTTTGGCTAAGTCGCATAATTTGGTGAAAAGTGTAAAAATACAACTTTACAGTTCAATATATTTTTTGAGAGTTTAAGAAATGTATGAAGTTTTCATACTGCACAGTTTCTGGGGACATTTTTAAGAGTGTATATTTACATTTTACACAATAAAAATTTCTTAATTACATTAACATTGAGAGAATTATTGAAAAAAGTTCCAGTTTAACTCTTCTGTGTGGGAGATAAGACAATTTGTTTATGGTATGTATCTTTAACAATGAAATTTTTCTTAAAAGGTGTTCTCAGTTCGTCTTAGATTAGAAATCCAGGTATACAACGATTGATTGTATATAATTTTAGGATTTTTTATTTTTACTCAGATAGAGACATCACCTGCTTTTGGATTAAATGCCACGAATTCAGCGGTTCTTATTTTTGGCTCTTACGGTTGTAGAAGTGAGGGTTTTGTAATACCTAGGTCACGCTTAAGCCGATGATCAGGCGACCAAATTTTTCTCGTATCGTCGACTAAAAAAAAAAACATGATCGGTCGACACTAGTATTGGGCGACGCAGAGTTGTCACATTAATTCTTAGGAACACCGATGCCTTTAAAAGTTAAAAATTTATGAAAAAATGACTGGGGTTTGGATGGTAATAGACCGAAAACTTCCCTTTCTGTGAGAGGAAGGAATTGTTAGAGGACTGTTAGGCCAGACAATAGTTCTTTCGTTTCACGAATGGACAGTTTTTAGCCTTTAACCTACTTAACATATTTATGCCTAGGTCACATTTAAGCCGATGGTCGGGCGACCAATTTTTCATCGTATCGTCGGTTGAAAAAACATGATCGACCGACACTAGTATCGGGCGACACAGAATAGTCACATTTATTCCTAGTAACACCGATACCTATGAGAGTAAAAATATTTATAAGTTGGCCAACCGTCGCCCGATCATCATTCGCTGGGCCGCAGTTTGATTTTCACCGTCCACCGACATTTACGAAAACCCAATTCCTAAATGTCGATCGACCGATAAACCACCGACTTTAAAAACTGTATGCCGATGGTCGGACGATGATCGAAGGTTGGTCAACGGACTATTCAACGACTGCTTCAATTGAAGGAATCGGCCACCGACGCAGAAAAAATAATAATTTGGCCCGGCTGATATAAAATTGGTCGGCGCCGAATGAAGAGAAAACGGAGCAGAAATGTAAATGGCCAGTGACTATGTTCCTTAACTGACATAGGGAAAGTTGATGTTTTCATGCTAAAGGTGTTGAGTGATTAAGAAATCAACAAAATTATTAGCTTTTTAATCAATGAAATCAGAAACGTATCGGGCAGGCTATTGACCAAACACCATTGTATTCCTATAATGGAAGAACGATGTTCTCCTGTAGAAATGGAACAAAAATAATTCAGAGTACTAGAGAGAAAAAAGAAGGAGCGATTGATTCTTGCCAGGAAGGCATTAAAAAGAAGTAATATCCCCGAATCTGTGATTGGTGCAAGTTATAATTCAATAAAATTAAGAGATATTTCCTTCAAAGGATGACTGCACTTAAGGAAATGCGGAATTTGCGACAAAATAAACTTTCAAAACAAGCATTTTTCTTTTCATTGCAAGAATGGTCAACATCCAATCTACAACTTTATGAAATTACGTTTAATAAAAGTGTGTATTTACGAAGTTCGAAGTTGTTTTCAAAGGCAGGGGTCATCACAATTTCTTGAATCTCCGTTCGATAATGAGGACGCCCACTTATTTACTGACTTTATACATAGTCAGCGCATGTTTGTCTATTTTTCTACGTTTAACAGTAGTTGTATATTTGCATAAATAATAATGTGTCAAAAGGAGATTAATAGACAAACATGCGCTCATGGTTAAAAAGAGAAAAAACTGCTTCTTCTTACATTCGCTCTCTGTGTTGTAACCAAGGATTGTGACATGTTGAATATTATAATTCACCACGTGATTTCTTACCTCAGGTAACTTTGTGAATACTAAATTCCGTCACGTGACTTGTAAGGAAGCATGTGATGTGCTAACTAGGACATTGTGTTCGAACACGTTAATTCATCTGGCATTGATATAAATTTGCTTTAATTCGGTGATGTGCTCATATTGTTAATTTCGTTTTGAAACCTTTGTCAGAAGTGTATTTGTGCTATACAGAATGGAGAGGGAGATTGGAAAGAGTGATCACGTTCGCTTTTCAAAACATGTCATTGTTATTTATGTACATGTAGTCTAATTTTAGAGCCATTCTTACAATGTTAGCTCCACCTCTCATGCATATCTAATGTTCAATCAAGGGCAGGTAAGTGTAAATTCACTATATTTGGAAAGCAGTAAGGACAAAAAACATTGAATCATTTTATTGTATCACAGTCTAAAATCATTTTAAGATTTAAATGTGGTTCCAAATTGACAGTATTCTTTCATAAACATACAAAAGTGAGATAAGGTTTAGATATAAAAGCAACAGAAGCAACCGAAAAGGACCCAAAAACAGGCGTTAAGTGCAGTCATCCTTTAAGTTTTGACATTCATTGTGAGTTGAAATATACATTTCATCATTTCTTGAAACAATGACAAAGTTTCAGTTTTTGTTTCTGTGTATTGGAAAATATTTCATGAAATTATGAAACTTGTTGGATTCATTGCTAATTTTTTATTTTTATTTTTTGTTGTTTTCTAAATCCAATGGCTTAAGTGTAGCCCTCCAATAAGTTATTTTTAAAATACTGTCCATCATTTTATAAAATTGGACAGATTTTTTAACGTATTGGGTAGTTACAGGTAGCATTTTTTGGCTCTCTTTGGCCTTTCAATAAAAAGAAAATATTAAAACAACAAAAGATAATGCCATACTAATGTTAAAATTTATTTTTTTAATATTGTGTATAGCGTGACACTGGATCTTGGTTTTCAGGATTTTTTTTTAAAAATTTAAATATGAAGAGTTATAGGTGTAATTTTCTTTAAACACACACCCACACCCTCACACACAATATTAAATCGACCTAAAAACAACTTATATTTATTCAAATTCCAAATTTGATTGTTTATATCGTTCAAGTTTGACGGGATGGAGTGATGAGTTTTATTAAAAAGAGACTTTCAATACATCACATTCTACCGAAATACAGACGTAAATTTATCTTTTAATTACGTTTTTTGAAAATTTAAATTCCACGCACAATAATAATTTTATTTCAATACAATTTGAAGTGAAGACTTTACCTACTGGTAATTGTACAATTTGTAAACTTCTTAAAAATTCAAAATGCCATCATTTTTTTAAAGCATCAACTGTTCATAATATAATTTACTTTTGCATTTAAAGAATTTCTTTAATGCAATTTCAAGTATCTGTTACCTAAAGAAATTATTTTAATGATAATTTGTTATGATTTAACAATACCTAATAAATAAAAACTTGCACAAATTCCCAAATTGCCATTCTAAATGAAAATCAACTAAGGCAAAGTGGCGGAGTTTAAATACTTGGAACTAGCACAATCAATTTTAACCATTAAGGAATGTTAACGTTTCATCAGCTTCCAATACAACATAAATGAGTGGCTCAGCAGTAGATTTAATCAGTTCATTTGACGCGAGTTCTTTTGAAGTTTAAATGAACACTTTCTTCAGATAGTCTTTATTAATCTTTTTTGAATAATTTTTAAACTTTGATCACAGGTCTAAAATTATACAAAATTGAGGACCATGGAATGTATAACTATAGAAAAAAAAAGTGATTAATTGGTTTTGATTTCTGTTCAGCTAAAATCAAACGGAACTCAGTATGTGAAGGTCATTTTTAAAGTCATTTATTACAGAAGAAGAATAATGTGAAATCACAATGTTCATGGTGGTTAATCTTCGTTGGTTATTGATTGATTGATTGTATGTTGTTTTACGTCCCATTCGAGAATTTTTCACTCATATAGAGACGTCACCATATACCGGTGAAGGGCTTCAAATATGGACCTTTACTCGGCACTCAGGGCCATTGAGCTGTGAGGGATCTTTATCGTGCCAACGCCTGCCGTCACACGGGGCCTCGGTTTTTAAGGTCTCATCCGAATGACCCGCAACTTTCACTTCAAAGTGCCGAGCGCATGGCGAAGGAACAGTTGCTACCCATTTTTTATCGACTTAGGTCAGTCGCGGATGAGATTCGAACTCACGACCTCCCGATCACGGAGCGAGCGCTCTACCGACTGAAATACCGTGAACGGTCTTCGTTGTTGAAGAGACCAACGAACTCATATCGCTCACAGAATGTTGAAATCCCATACAGAAGTATAATGTTTCTCCTTTAACCTTGAAATAAAATCCCCTTAAACCAGTATTTTCCCCTAAAGCCACAGAAAGAGCAAAATCCACGAACAATAAAAAATTGCCTCATTCCAAAAATTAACGTGGTTTTTATTATAGATAGTGTAGACTTTTAGCTTTCCATAACCGTTATTCTTTTTTCGATATCTTTTATACTTTTTTAAAAGGAGATCTTGCAGTATGGCAGTGTTTTGATGGAAAAATGCAATAAGAACGTCATTTTTTGTAATATAACGTCACGTCAAAAGGCGATAGAAATGACTATCGGATTATAATGTACCGATATATGAACACAGGACTTGAAATTAAATAATTGGGAATAGACATTTATCTTATCAACATCATAATCAATTTATGATTCTATTAAAAAGCAGATAAAGATGTTCATTTTATATACATTTGTACATGTACCAGTCAATTCCCCACCTAAGAATAAACAGAGTATATAAGAAGTATTACCTGATATGTTGTTCAAAATATGTCTTTACTGCAAGAAATTAATAAAGACAGAAATTTGTGCTTATACCCATTTCGAATGTGTTTATACAAAGAGAGTACATGTGACATTTAGATAAATTCTTACCTATATTGCTAACGCTTGCGGGAGATTCAGTCGCAACTCAACCTCACGGATAGTGTATTTATTTAAAAAAAGTAAATAAATTGGTGATTCGTGCCGGGTTGTAGAGATAACTGATGTTTCCTTTTTTCTCAAAACATATCATTATCGATAGATCTATAAATATAATTAATTTAATATGCTTTCTTATATGTTACTATAACATTCACTACTTTCTATTTCATTTTCACGTTATGATTTTTATGTGTACAAATAGAGCAGTGCTGCGTACATAAACCAAAGCTTATAAATATACATGTCAAGATAGTAATTGAAATACATGTACAGGAAAGAACATTTTACTTACTCGGCGCAAGATTGATTTTACATGAACAAGGCCCTAACACAGGCAGAATAAGAGAAGAGGATAAAACAATCTCTATTGTTTCTGTAATAGGGAGTATTTCTGTGGTGAACAGTGGCAGATGTAAGGTGGGGTGGGGAGGTGTAATGTAAAACACAAACACACATACTAACTTCTATTTCGTTGCAGCAAAAATAGCTGTAAATAACTTGCAGACATGTATTCAGGAACATATTTCAGGGGTTGTCTTGGACATATTCTACATTGCACTGACTATGCATTTGAGTTGACAGAGTCTCTCCCGGTGCCTAGTTAATCATATAGTCATGAATTGTAGCTTTAAATAAATCCCATACTTTAAATCAATGCTGATAAAATTACATGCATATGTAATGCACTTATGATTTAATGTCAAGCAAAGTAAACCCCCACCACACCCCCTTCTCTTTGAGTGGTGAGAAACAACCAATCTCGGTAGCAGATCCAGTGGGAGTTACGATTTCAGAGTAATTAAATATAAAGTAATAAAAAAAATTAACTTGCCACCCTCCCCCATTCCCACCCCACCCCAAAGGATCTGTATTTGGTCAGAAGAAACGTGTATATAAAGACTGCTTGCCAGTGACAAGTGTCCAACCCCCCCAACCCCCCCCCCCCCTTAGGTTTTTCGCGTTGAAACTGTTTTTCCCTTGTCAAAAAAAAAATTAAGTCGGATTTTTTTGGAGTGGATATAGTTCCCCCACACCTTCCAACCCCCTTTGAAAAAATCCATGGACCCATCGTTGATTCTAACATTATTTTTTTATTTTACTGAATTGCCTCAATCATACTGCCAAAAAAAAAAAAAATAATAAACAAATAAATAAATAATAAATAGGATTTCGAATGAAAGACTCTTCTAAGAAAAATGCCCCCTTTCGAATACTACGTGCCTGAAAATTAAGCCATCCTATGTATATCAGTCCCGTAGGAAGCAATTTCAGTTGTGTGGGGGGGGGGGGGGGCAGCCATACATTTTCAGATTCAGATTTTAGTTTGACACCATTAACATCCGGTTTCGACGGAATTGTTACATGTGTGAAATTATGTGTCAATGTTCTAGGGTGCGAATTACCAAAAACATTTATTCTAAAGCCCTCTTTAATTTTTTCATATTTGCTAGGCCATATAAGTCACATTGTGGGTCGAGTTCTTTGACACACGAAAATAAGCAATTTGACTTTACTTGGGTACAATAATGTATATTTTTTCTGTTTTAGACTTTTAAGAGGGATTCAGGCAAAAGCAATGTTTCGTCCAAAACGTATGAGGAAATTGAGGTAATTTTAATAGCTAGATATCAAGGTTTCAAAAGTGCAACTGATGACAGAAAATTATTTGGTACTAGGAGATGCAAATGCTTGAAATGACTTAAAATTAATTTTGTTTAACATTTCTTTAGGTTTATCATGCATGCGCAAGCTGGACCACGCAGTAACTGAAAGCTAGATCATTTCAATTATATTTCAGTTATCAATAAAATCTAATGATGTTTTAAATGAAAAAATTAGGTTTCTTTGATTTGATTTTCATGTTTAAATAAATAAAAAATCATTGATTTTCTATTTAATTTGCCATCTATAAACCTGAAACTAACACACAATTTTAAGTGCAATTCCGTTGTAGTAACCTCTTTTTTTTCGCTTTTCACATGGTAGTGTCTCCATCATGCCGAACTTGCAAGATGCAATAGTATAGCTTTCAGGCCTCCAGTTTCCAGTGAAGCTGATCAGATGGTAAGAGTTCAGAACTATCAATTTTAGTAAAATTAAACAGTTGACATAGTCAGATCTAAAATCTTCACTGGCTGGAACTCTAGTAGTCAGTAGTTATAATACTCTTTTACTGAACTCTTGAATCAAAGAATTCTAAAATGATAATTTTGCTTTATTTAAGGAAGAGATTGCAAGGATACATGAAAAAAATCCGCTCTATGAATTTTTCTCATTTTTACATATAATTTGCCTTACGTTAATGGTATCATAATATGAAAATTTCAACCATGGTCATCAGGGTTATAAGGAAGATATGGTTGCCATGGTAACCACCGTTTTTCAATATTTTGATATTTATGTAGTGAAATTTTAAGTATGCCATACAGGTATCAAAATTGAAACAAATTAAATAATTTTCGCCAGATATTAAATAATATGCTTTATATTCATCGAAAATAAAAATTGTATCGGAAACTATTGATAGGTGTACTAATGCCACAGTTGCTTTGGGGAGTAGTCATTGTAAATTTGCAGTAATATTTTCACCCCAAGAGCAGTTTTCAACGTCTTGACAAGATATTGTCCAATGATTTTTCCTAAAATTAATATATTTTGTAACAATTATTATAAGTGACTTATGGTTAAAATATGAGGTGGGATCATCACATTCTTTTTTAAGCTACATGCATTTCAATACCCCCCCCCCCCCCTTCCTAAAATATTAAAAGATTTTATAAATTTTAATCTGATGGTTTGTTGCTAAACCTTTAATATGCATAATCTGATTTAAAAAAAAAAACTATAGAAAATACGTATAGATTAATAAATATTTTTTCCTGAAAATCTTGTGGTGGTTGCTCATTTTATACGTAGAGCAGAATGATATAAGTATTATGTACACAAAAAACAACAATATGCATATTCTTTTTTTATTTCCCCATCTCCAAAATATTCAGTCCGTTATTATATCAATATAAGTATATACATTCTAAACCAGTGCACAGTGGTCTAAAGACCAAATTGTTCATGCTCTGAACACTCATCGAGTTCTCTGCACTGTGACTTGGTATCGGAAAGGCCGAGGGGGGGGGGGGGGGGAGTCACTTAAACACATTGAATGAATAGGTTATTTCAGAGATTCAGAGAACTTGTACCTGCAATATATATCGTATATAAAAATCCTAGCTATTATTTTATTTGACAAATTTTAGTGATTTAATTTGCTATTTAATATTTACATTTGCAAATATTTTTCCTTCAGATTCATTGCAAGTTAGAAAACAATTCATTTTCTCATGAACTAGGTCTTTCTACATACCATTGTGACGTCATAATGCCAATTTTGACGTCAAAACTATAGTGTAAACTGTTTTGTTTCAAAAATAATCGTAGAATGACATTTATAAATTTGCACTTCATGCTCACGCGGTTCATGAAATATGCTGAGGTGAAGTGTGTTTGTTCATGTTCTCGTGAATTTTAAAAAAAATTTGATTCATTTTTCAAATATATTCCCGTGAGCATGATGAGCTGAAATGTTTGTTTGTTTGTTTGTTGTTTTTTTTTATAAATGTATATGCTCAAAATAATTTTCTCTCTCTGGTATACCTGGTACCTCCGTAGTACCTCGATTGTCAGAATTAACCTCTCTTAGTTTCGTCTGTCATTCTTACACGCGTATTTTTTGCTAGATTTGTGAAAACTTGCAAAAAGAAACTTTTCTTTTCTGTCAGAAGAAGTGTTTTAAGTTTTAGTTTTTTACCAAATACGACGCATAAAACATTTTACCACAACAAATGTTTACACAATAATGTGCCGACGATTCAATGTTTTCATGGTCGATGTAAGAGTTGAAAATGCTAGAGAAGATCTTACAGAGGAAAACAATTTCCTCTGCCATATTTTTTAAAAATACGTTCATGTCCAGCATGCGACCTCAAAGTGGTCTATACACGAATATATAAAAATCGCATTCGTTTATCTGTCCATCCATACAGGCCTATATTAATTATAATCACTGAGAAAATCACGCATTCTGAAGCTTCTAGGAAATGAATATCTATTCATAGATGTAGATCCTATAGGAAAGAAACCGATCTCAAATAAAATTCTAATATTTTAAATAAAACTAGAGGACATAAAGATCCAGATATGAATTAAATTTATTCATGAAATAGATTTCAGTGTTCAGAACTACGACAAAAGGTAGACGTGTCAAAACGAAAAAACACAGGGATAAAAAAAAATCCGCGTCACGCTCACCAACACTCTGCAACATCACATATTTATTTTATTCTTTCTCTGTTTTAAAAATATTGCCAGGAAGATCTTTTGTCATGGGCGTAATCATAATCACGCTCCTTATTCAGCTGTTATTCCGGAAATGGTTACCGTAAATCTTCTTTTTTTAAACATAACATGAGTCGATCACGTGACGCCTTGCAATCGCTTCCTTAAATGTTTTACAATTGTTAATTTATAAAGGATGTAGCAAGTAAATATATTGAATATTTATTAAAACAAACCTTGACGTTGTTCACGACTTCCAAATTTTTACTTATACCAGTATTTTCCCCTAAAGCCACAGAAAGAGCAAAATCCACGAACAATAAAAAATTGCCTCATTCCAAAAATTAACGTGGTTTTTATTATAGATAGTGTAGACTTTTAGCTTTCCATAATCGTTATTCTTTTTTCGATATCTTTTATACTTTTTTAAAAGGAGATCTTGCAGTATGACAGTGTTTTGATGGAAAAATGCAATAAGAACGTCATTTTTTGTAATATAACGTCACGTCAAAAGGCGATAGAAATGACTATCGGATTATAATGTACCGATATATAAACACAGGACTTGAAATTAAATAATTGGGAATAGACATTTATCTTATCAACATCATAATCAATTTATGATTCTATTAAAAAGCAGATAAAGATGTTCATTTTATATACATTTGTACATGTACCAGTCAATTCCCCACCTAAGAATAAACAGAGTATATAAGAAGTATTACCTGATATGTTGTTCAAAATATGTCTTTACTTCAAGAAATTAATAAAGACAGAAATTTGTGCTTATACCCATTTCGAATGTTTTTATACAAAGAGAGTACATGTGACATCTAGATAAATTCTTACCTATATTGCTAACGCGTGCGGGAGATTCAGTCGCAACTCAACCTTAAGGATAGTGTATTTATTTAAAAAAAAGTAAATAAATTGGTGATTCGTGCCGGGTTGTAGAGATAACTGATGTTTCCTTTTTTCTCAAAACATATCATTATCGATAGATCTATAAATATAATTAATTTAATATGCTTTCTTATATGTTACTATAACATTCACTACTTTCTATTTCATTTTCACGTTATGATTTTTATGTGTACAAATAGAGCAGTGCTGCGTACGTAAACCAAAGCTTATAAATATACATGTCAAGATAGTAATTGAAATACATGTACAGGAAAGAACATTTTACTTACTCGGCGCAAGATTGATTTTACATGAACAAGGCCCTAACACAGGCAGAATAAGAGAAGAGGATAAAACAATCTCTATTGTTTCTGTAATAGGGAGTATTTCTGTGGTGAACAGTGGCAGATGTAAGGTGGGGTGGGGAGGTGTAATGTAAAACACAAACACACATACTAACTTCTATTTCGTTGCAGCAAAAATAGCTGTAAATAACTTGCAGACATGTATTCAGGAACATATTTCAGGGGTTGTCTTGGACATATTCTACATTGCACTGACTATGCATTTGAGTTGACAGAGTCTCTCCCGGTGCCTAGTTAATCATATAGTCATGAATTGTAGCTTTAAATAAATCCCATACTTTAAATCAATGCTGATAAAATTACATGCATATGTAATGCACTTATGATTTAATGTCAAGCAAAGTAAACCCCCACCACACCCCCTTCTCTTTGAGTGGTGAGAAACAACCAATCTCGGTAGCAGATCCAGTGGGAGTTACGATTTCAGAGTAATTAAATATAAAGTAATAAAAAAAATTAACTTGCCACCCTCCCCCATTCCCACCCCACCCCAAAGGATCTGTATTTGGTCAGAAGAAACGTGTATATAAAGACTGCTTGCCAGTGACAAGTGTCCAACCCCCCCACCCCCCCCCCTTAGGTTTTTCGCGTTGAAACTGTTTTTCCCTTGTCAAAAAAAAAAAAAAAAAATTAAGTCGGATTTTTTTGGAGTGGATATAGTTCCCCCACACCTTCCAACCCCCTTTGAAAAAATCCATGGACCCATCGTTGATTCTAACATTATTTTTTTATTTTACTGAATTGCCTCAATCATACTGCCAAAAAAAAAAAATAAATAAACAAATAAATAAATAATAAATAGGATTTCGAATGAAAGACTCTTCTAAGAAAAATGCCCCCTTTCGAATACTACGTGCCTGAAAATTAAGCCATCCTATGTATATCAGTCCCGTAGGAAGCAATTTCAGTTTGGGGGGGGGGGGCAGCCATACATTTTCAGTTGGGGGGGGCACTATCAACAACCAAAATTTCCTTGAAGAACAAAAAAAAAGTCATCAGACGTTTTTATTAAGGGGTCACAAACATATAGTAGCTAGGTTTTTCTATAGTAATCTATATATTGGGGGGGGGGGCATGCTCCCCCGGTTCCTAACTTCCTATGGCCATGTATATTGTGTTTAAATGTTAGTCAGTGTACAGTCATTTGTAACGAGGGTTGAACTGGTCAATAAAACTTGATAAGAAAAAATAATACATAAGACTGCGGCAATTACCATAGATCTACAGATTTTACTCGTTATTGACAATTGAATAATTATGAATTTTTTGAAACATACATGTATCAATTCCCCTTTTCTTCTTTTTTGTCAAAGTGTATGACAATTTTTTTTATTTGCTCATCATCTCATTTTTCTTGATGACACCCACCCCCACCTCTAAAAAAAAAAACGATGTCCCGTATACCTGAATATTTTTAGTAAATTCCATAGGGACACATATTTAAAATATGCATTTTGCTTCTGGAAACACATTTGAAGTATGTCGCATAAACGAAAATACGTGTATCAAAACAAATACTGTCGACGTAAAAAAAGATATACGAGAAAATATACTTTGAATATTTTATTTAGTCAGAAACCAGACAAATATCCTTCCTTTGAAAAAGAATGAAAATTACTTTTCACACTTTCATGTGCATGTGCATAAGAATTATTTGATTGGCATGTAGGTACAAAAATAAAGATTGATTGCGACTACATGTTTATACAAAATTTGTATGTTTGTTTGCACATGGGGATTCGTCAAAGACGTGGATTTTACGCACCCGCATATGAGTTCTATTTTGGATCCAGTTTACAGAAAATCTCAATGTTAAAATTTGTAATGATTTTTTTAAAAGATATTTTTCCTCTTTCTAATTAATACATTTAACAAAACAACAGCAAGCTAGGTCCATAAAAGAATTAGAAAACTTTTTTAATTTAGCAAAACCACAATGACTACATCCTTTATGACGTCACAAATGACGTATATAATGAGAAACGTCACTACAACATACATGATCATAATACAAGTTTTTTTTCCAATTTCGATTTCAGAAAATGTAATTTATAGGATTCTGTTTCCACTTTATCTTCTGCACATGAAACAAACAACCGAGTGCTTCTCTATCACCTTGTGTGTTATCTATGGATCTTAAGGACATACGCAACGTACCTTACCTACTGATAATTTTTCAGGATATTCTTGATTTAAGATTATATTGCCATCAGTTGTTCGTCGACAAAAAATCAGCATGCATTACCAGGGGTTTTGAAAAGATATCAACTGATGAAAATTCTTGTATAATTCAAAGAAAAATACACAAAAATTACTAAACACATATTCTAAATGTTTTGTTTATCCAGACTTGTTTTAGAAGAAGTGTACAACAGCATATATAGACATACAAATGTAGCACACAATTCCTTTAAGTATTGGAACTCTTCAACTCCAGGGAAAAAGACAATAAAGTTCAAACTACCTTGCGTATGTCTTTAAGTGTAATATGAAGCACCCATTAAGGATTGATTATCAACAATTATTGATTCTTAAAGGCATCAAAATAAACTGATATAAAGTCAAATTTCGTATTTGCCACAAGCAGGACCAATGATAATAATGGGCATGTACATTTGTATTTGTGGTATTTATACAGATTTTAAGTATGACAATTGTTCTTGCCTGTGGCCTCGTCTTTGAAAAAAAAATCTGTCGAAAAATCGACATTTTTTATCGCATTTTAGAAACCATCATGTTCTAATCGTCAGATGTGCCTATCGGCGCATCATATAACAATTTTTTTTACACGTGAGATAGAAGTGTGTTGTCCACTCACCCAATAAATATAATACCCCTCTTGAATCGATGCTTTAAATTTGTGTAAAACACGAGGAAATACATGTATATGATAGTTTGTGGCCATGATAGTTCTTTCACGCGCAACAAGAGCACACTCGTTACGGGGAAATATTTTCATTGGAAAACATTTCTCGAATAGTGATTGTTACTTTTCTGTTTTAATACTTTGCCGTAACGAATGTGCCCTATGTGTAAATCACGATTAACTGTGCAATTTTCGGCATTTTCCTGGAAAACCTCGAACCAAGGTGAGGTTTAGATTTTAGTTTGACACCATTAACATCCGGTTTCGACGGAATTGTTACATGTGTGAAATTATGTGTCAATGTTCTAAGGTGCGAATTACCAAAAACATTTATTCTAAAGCCCTCTTTAATTTTTTCATATTTGCTAGGCCATATAAGTCACATTGTGGGTCGAGTTCTTTGACACACGAAAATAAGCAATTTGACTTTACTTGGGTACAATAATGTATATTTTTTCTGTTTTAGACTTTTAAGAGGGATTCAGGCAAAAGCAATGTTTCGTCCAAAACGTATGAGGAAATTGAGGTAATTTTAATAGCTAGATATCAAGGTTTCAAAAGTGCAACTGATGACAGAAAATCATTTGGTACTAGGAGATGCAAATGCTTGAAATGACTTAAAATTAATTTTGTTTAACATTTCTTTAGGTTTATCATGCATGCGCAAGCTGGACCACGCAGTAACTGAAAGCTAGATCATTTCAATTATATTTCAGTTATCAATAAAATCTAATGATGTTTTAAATGAAAAAATTAGGTTTCTTTGATTTGATTTTCATGTTTAAATAAATAAAAAATCATTGATTTTCTATTTAATTTGCCATCTATAAACCTGAAACTAACACACAATTTTAAGTGCAATTCCGTTGTAGTAACCTCTTTTTTTTCGCTTTTCACATGGTAGTGTCTCCATCATGCCGAACTTGCAAGATGCAATAGTATAGCTTTCAGGCCTCCAGTTTCCAGTGAAGCTGATCAGATGGTAAGAGTTCAGAACTATCAATTTTAGTAAAATTAAACAGTTGACATAGTCAGATCTAAAATCTTCACTGGCTGGAACTCTAGTAGTCAGTAGTTATAATACTCTTTTACTGAACTCTTGAATCAAAGAATTCTAAAATGATAATTTTGCTTTATTTAAGGAAGAGATTGCAAGGATACATGAAAAAAATCCGCTCTATGAATTTTTCTCATTTTTACATATAATTTGCCTTACGTTAATGGTATCATAATATGAAAATTTCAACCATGGTCATCAGGGTTATAAGGAAGATATGGTTGCCATGGTAACCACCGTTTTTCAATATTTTGATATTTATGTAGTGAAATTTTAAGTATGCCATACAGGTATCAAAATTGAAACAAATTAAATAATTTTCGCCAGATATTAAATAATATGCTTTATATTCATCGAAAATAAAAATTGTATCGGAAACTATTGATAGGTGTACTAATGCCACAGTTGCTTTGGGGAGTAGTCATTGTAAATTTGCAGTAATATTTTCACCCCAAGAGCAGTTTTCAACGTCTTGACAAGATATTGTCCAATGATTTTTCCTAAAATTAATATATTTTGTAACAATTATTATAAGTGACTTATGGTTAAAATATGAGGTGGGATCATCACATTCTTTTTTAAGCTACATGCATTTCAATACCCCCCCCCCCCTTCCTAAAATATTAAAAGATTTTATAAATTTTAATCTGATGGTTTGTTGCTAAACCTTTAATATGCATAATCTGATTTAAAAAAAAAACTATAGAAAATACGTATAGATTAATAAATATTTTTTCCTGAAAATCTTGTGGTGGTTGCTCATTTTATACGTAGAGCAGAATGATATAAGTATTATGTACACAAAAAACAACAATATGCATATTCTTTTTTTATTTCCCCATCTCCAAAATATTCAGTCCGTTATTATATCAATATAAGTATATACATTCTAAACCAGTGCACAGTGGTCTAAAGACCAAATTGTTCATGCTCTGAACACTCATCGAGTTCTCTGCACTGTGACTTGGTATCGGAAAGGCCGAGGGGGGGGGGGGGGGGGAGTCACTTGAACACATTGAATGAATAGGTTATTTCAGAGATTCAGAGAACTTGTACCTGCAATATATATCGTATATAAAAATCCTAGCTATTATTTTATTTGACAAATTTTAGTGATTTGCTATTTAATATTTACATTTGCAAATATTTTTCCTTCAGATTCATTGCAAGTTAGAAAACAATTTATTTAAGAAATGAATTTAATTTTTGAAGATTCATGAGGACATGAACTACGACGCTTCACGCCGGCATATTTCATGAAGCGCGTTAGCGCTTCATGATAAATATGCCGGCGTGAAGCGTTGTAGTTCATGTACCTCATGAATCTTCAAAAATTAAATTCATTTCTTATATTTACATTATTTTTCTGATGATTTGCCACAAATAACGCCACTCAACTGTCATTTTTAAAGCAAAACAGTTTGCACTATAGTTTTGACGTCAAGTAAGGTATTATGACGTAACAATGGAGTTATTCATGCCCATGCATGGTAGTTCATGAGAAAATGAACTGTATTCTTTTTTGTAAAGAATTATAGAGGAAATTTATTGGAAATGTAAATATTTTCTCATGAACTAGGTCTTTCTACATACCATTGTGACGTCATAATGCCACACTTGACGTCAAAACTATAGTGTAAACTGTTTTGTTTCAAAAATAATCGTAGAATGACATTTATAAATTTGCACTTCATGCTCACGCGGTTCATGAAATATGCTGAGGAGAAGTGTGTTTGTTCATGTTCTCGTGAATTTTAAAAAAAATTTGATTCATTTTTCAAATATATTCCCGTGAGCATGATGAGCTGAAATGTTTGTTTGTTTGTTTTTTTTTTTTTATAAATGTATATGCTCAAAATAATTTTCTCTCTCTGGTATACCTGGTACCTCCGTAGTACCTCGATTGTCAGAATTAACCTCTCTTAGTTTCGTCTGTCATTCTTACACGCGTATTTTTTGCTAGATTTGTGAAAACTTGCAAAAAGAAACTTTTCTTTTCTGTCAGAAGAAGTGTTTTAAGTTTTAATTTTTTACCAAATACGACGCATAAAACATTTTACCACAACAAATGTTTACACAATAATGTGCCGACGATTCAATGTTTTCATGGTCGATGTAAGAGTTGAAAATGCTAGAGAAGATCTTACAGAGGAAAACAATTTTCTCTGCCATATTTTTTAAAAATACGTTCATGTCCAGCATGCGACCTCAAAGTGGTCTATACACGAATATATGAAAATCGCATTCGTTTATCTGTCCATCCATACAGGCCTATATTAATTATAATCACTGAGAAAATCACGCATTCTGAAGCTTCTAGGAAATGAATATCTATTCATAGATGTAGATCCTATAGGAAAGAAACCGATCTCAAATAAAATTCTTATATTTTAAATAAAACTAGAGGACATAAAGATCCAGATATGAATTAAATTTATTCATGAAATAGATTTCAGTGTTCAGAACTACGACAAAAGGTAGACGTGTCAAAACGAAAAAACACAGGGATAAAAAAAAAAAATCCGCGTCACGCTCACCAACACTCTGCAACATCACATATTTATCTTATTCTTTCTCTGTTTTAAAAATATTGCCAGGAAGATCTTTTGTCATGGGCGTAAGCATAATCACGCTCCTTATTCAGCTGTTATTCCGGAAATGGTTACCGTAAATCTTCTTTTTTTAAACATAACATGAGTCGATCACGTGACGCCTTGCAATCGCTTCCTTAAATGTTTTACAATTGTTAATTTATAAAGGATGTAGCAAGTAAATATATTGAATATTTATTAAAACAAACCTTGACGTTGTTCACGACATCCAAATTTTTACTTATATATTGACCATTAAATACCCAAAACTTTTAGTGTCTTTGATAAGCACCCAATTCTCTTGGTTTTGAATGAAAAATAAAAAGAAAAACCCAGTGCAACCTACAAAAGAAATAATTGTCCTTAAATAAGCAAAAATTGTTTAAATCTTTCTCTTTCTCTCTCTTCAGATGGAAATTCCGAAAAAGAGAAATCGTCTTGCAAAGAAATATATGGGTACATTTTTTATGATTTTGGTATGTGCTGTCATATCAGTAGCCATTGCAAGTATTGTCAGCACCAAATCTTTAGGAGAAAACATTTCCGACGAAGTCCAACAAAAATTAAGTAACGCGGAATCCCAGCAACAAAATCTCTCAAATGTAAGCAAGGAGGAAGTGAAGAACCATGTAGATGAAGTAAGAAGTGGTAAGGTTAAATTATTTATATTAACGTGATGGCGACTTTGGAGATTTGACAATTGTCTCTTTTACAAAAGCAAGCTGTATCGAAAATATTATTAATAGTAATCTAATATCGCTTCCTTTAAAAAAAAATAAAACGAATTATATCTGATATATATTTTAAATATTGAATTTCAATCATGATATAGTGTTCGATTATTCATGAATTTTTTTTTCAAGCAAATATGTTTATTTGTAAATATTTTGCATTATAAACTGATTTTTATGACACTTCTTGCTCGGTCGATATTTACTTTGCATGACAAATATTGTCAATTTAATATGAATAATAAATACTTTTATTTCTATATTACACCATAAAAAGATATTGAAGAATTATCAAATAAGACAAAGGAGAACATGGAATTGCTTATTCAATCTTTACCAAACAGAACAGGTATATGTATAGTTCTTTTCAAGATCATTTTAAATATTGTCTGTCATTCTTTACCAAGACTGAAACTTATCATACTTTATGTGCAGCAAGTTGTCATTTGTTAGTACAAATGGTTCCACAATTAATTTGATATGGAAAATATTCAATTAAGACCAGTTTGCATACCTTCTTTATCATGTATCATTTAATATAATGTAAATGTTTCTTTCTCCATTTTGGTCACGAAAAAAGATTTGGAAGAATTATCGGAGAAGACAAAGGAGAGCATGAAATTGCTTCTACAAAATTTACTAAACAGAACAGGTAGATCTATATTCCTTTTTATGATATCGATAGATTTTAATATTATATAGCATTCATAATTAAGGAATAAATTTCTCGTGTTTTTTTAAAATTATTTTTTTTTACACATATTTATTTATTTCTCAAAATACAGATTTTCATTAAAGAATTATGTGCATTACCGACACTGTTATCAATTCAATTAAAAAATGCTTCTATCCCTCTTTTTTTTGATCATCTGAAAACATATGGAAAATTTATCAGATAAGTCAACTCACCTGAGCAGGAGCGCCTGGCGTCCGTCTGACTGTCTTCCCATCTGTAGTGTGTTGCCTGTCCGTATGTCGTCTGTAAACATTTCACACATTCGACTTCTTTTTCCAGAACCACTGAGACAATTTAAACAAAACTTGTCAGAAAGCATTCTAAAGGAAATTCAATTTGTTTCTTTGGGGATAATTCAGAAATATTGAAATTTTGGTGGGGTCATTTAAAAATCTTCTCAAGAACCACTGTTCCAAGAAAAGTTGAAACTTATGTGAAATCTTCATTGATAGACATACATGTAGCATAGTTTCAAGTTTTATAAAATCATGAATCCCGAGGGTAGAGTGGGGCAATTATGGGGATTAAAGTTTAACATAGGAATATATATAGGAAAAAATCTTTTAAAAATTCTTCATCTCAAGAATAACAAAGCCATGATTATAGTCATTTTAAAATAAAAGCAGACTTAAATATGTTCAAATCATGACACCTGGGGGTAGGGTGGGGTTACAATGGGGATTGAATATTTAAATAGGAATATATAGAAAAAAAATTTCAAGAACAGCAAAAGCCATGATTAGTCATATTGGTTTTTGGACATCATCTTATATCTAATGTAATGTTAGAGAAATAATTATGAACTATGGTACAGGCATTTCAAAGTTTATTTGCAAAATTTATTAGTTTATAAGTCAGTATAGATTCCAGCGTGACACTAACTATGACATACATAGACATATTTTTATTTATTTTTTAACATTTCCATGACGAATTTTATATTATGCAAAATTTTTTGCATTACCGAGTAAATTTTATAAAAATATTTGATATCATCAGGATAGTAGTTATTTGAGATCAGTTTGCAATACCAGCGACTTATAAAATTTATAATTAGTCCAAACTTTCTATTAAACAGGTGTATATAAATTTCATTTTGTGATCAAGTTCTATACATGCATTGCATGTCAACTGTATTCAAAATACAGATTATTTATTGAAGACTCATTAGATTATTGACACTGTTTTCAATCTTATATAAATGCTTTTATTTCTCTTATGAATAAAAGATATGAAAACATTATCAAATACGACAAAGGAGAACATGAAATTACTTCTACAAACTTTACCAAACAAATCAGGCAAGTATCAATTTCTTTTTGTGATTAAGTTCAGTAAATATATGCCATTCATAATTAAGAGTAAGACTTACCATATAAACTTTTGACAAACTTATGATCAACTTTATTCAAAATACCAATTAATTTTTGAGATTCAGTTACATTACTGACACTGTTTTCAATCTTATATAAATGTTTTTTTTTTCTTTTTTAATTATGAATAAAAAGATATGGAAAAAATTTTAAATACGGCAAAGGAGAACATGGAATTGCTTATTCAATCTCTACCAAACAGAACAGGTATATGTATAGTTCTTTTCAAGATCATTTTAAATATTGTCTGTCATTCTTTACCAACACTGAAACTTATCATACTTTATGTGCAGCGAGTTGTTATTTGTTAGCATTTTCCACAATTAATTTGATGTGGCAAATATTCAATTAAGACCAGTTTGCATACCTTCTTTATCATGTACATTGTATCATTTAATATAATGTAAATGTTTATTTTCTCCATTTTGGTCACGAAAAAAGATTTGGAAGAATTATCGAAGACAAAGGAGAGCATGAAATTGCTTCTACAAAATTTACTAAACAGAACAGGTAGATCTATATTCCTTTTTATGATATCGATAGATTTTAATATCATATAGCATTCATAATTAAGTAATAAATTTCGCGTGTTTTTTTTTTTTTTAATTTTTTTTTTTACACATATTTATTTATTTCTCAAAATACAGATTTTCATTAAAGAATTAAGTGCATTACAGACACTGTTATTAATTTAATTAAAAATGCTTCTATCTCCCCCCCCCCCTCTCTCTCTTTGATCATCTGAAAACATGGAAAATTTATCAGATAAGTCAACTCACCTGATCAGGAGCGCCTGGCGTCCTTCTGACTGTCTTCCCATCTGTAGTGTGTTGTCAGTCCGTATGTCGTCTGTAAACATTTCACACATTCGACTTCTTTTTTCAGAACCACTGAGACAATTTAAACAAAACTTGCCAGAAAGCATTCTAAAAGGAATTCAATTTTGTTTCTTTGGGGATAATTCAGAAATATTGAAATTTTGGTGGGGTCATTTAAAAATCTTCTCAAGAACCACTGTTCCAAGAAAAGTTGAAACTTATGTGAAATCTTCATTGATAGACATACATGTAGCATAGTTTCAAGTTTTATAAAATCATGAATCCCGAGGGTAGAGTGGGGCAATTATGGGGATTAAAGTTTAACATAGGAATATATATAGGAAAAAATCTTTTAAAAATTCTTCATCTCAAGAATAACAAAGCCATGATTATAGTCATTTTAAAATAAAAGCAGACTTAAATATGTTCAAATCATGACACCTGGGGGTAGGGTGGGGTTACAATGGGGATTGAATATTTAAATAGGAATATATAGATAAAAATTTCAAGAACAGCAAAAACCATGATTAGTCATATTGATTTTTGGACATCATCTTATACCTAATGTAATGTAAGAGGAATAATTATGAAGTATGTACATGAGTTTCAAAGTTTTTTTTTTATTTTGCAAAATTTATTAGTTTATAAGTATACATTCCAGCGTGACACTAACTATGTAATACATAGACAGATTTTTTAAATTTATTTTTTAACATTTCCATGATGCATTTTATATTATGCAAATTTTTTTGCATTACCGAGTAAATTTTATAAAAATATTTGATATCATCAGGATAGTAGTTATTTGAGATCAGTTTGCAATACCAGTGACTTATAAATTTATAATTGGTCCTAACTTTCTACTAAACAGGTGTATATAAATTTCGTTTTGTGATCAAGATCTATACATGCATTGCATGTCAACTGTATTCAAAATACAAACTATTTATTGAAGACTCACTGACACTGTTTTCAATCTTAAATAATTGCTTTTATTTCTCTTATGAATAAAAGATATGAAAACATTATCAAATACGACAAAGGAGAACATGAAATTACTTCTACAAACTTTACCAAACAAATCAGGCAAGTATCATTTTCTTTTTGTGATTAAGTTCAGTAAATATATGCCATTCATAATTAAGAGTTAGACTTACCATATAAACTTTTGACAGATTTATGATCAATTTTATTCAAAATACCAATTTATTTTTGAGATTCAATTACATTACTGACACTGTTTTCAATCTTATATAAATGCTTTTTTCTTTTTTTTTAATTATGAATAAAAAGATATGGGAAAATTTTTAAATACGGCAAAGGAGAACATGGAATTGCTTCTACAATCTTTACCAAACAGAATGGGTAGATATATATAAATTCCTTTTTATGACTATTTTCAATATTGTGTAACATTATCATTATTTACCATGACTTACCATGAAATACTTTTACTTAATTTTTCTTTTATTTCTTTACATTTCCAAAACGAATTTTATATATAAAAATCATTAGCATTACCGACTTGACTTTGTTATTATGAAGTATGATATCATCAGGATAGGGGTATTTATTTGAGATCATTTGCAATACAAGCAACTTATAAATATATATTTACATTTCCAAATATTTCTACTTAAGATTCTTTGCAAATTAGAAAAAGTTCATGTTCTCATGAACTACTATACCGTGGAATGAGTAAGAATATTTTCATTGTGATGTGATTGAAGTAAAAAAAATAGTGCAATTTTTTTTTTAAAAATGATCGCTGCATGACAAAAATATGTAGCAAGTCATCAGAAAAATATTGAAAATATAAGATATGAATTTAATTTTTGAGAATTCATGAGGTACATGAACTACAACGCTTCACGCCTGCATATTAATATGCCGGTGTAAAGACGAATAATGAACCCCATAGAATAATGACCGGGGGGTCATTTTTCAACGACAAAAAATAACCCCTAGCAGTAGAAAAAATTAATTTTTTGTAGAAAAAGAGCCCTAGGCTCATTTTTTTTATGTGTGCGTCCTATAAAAATTGACCCCGTTGAAAAATGACCCCTTTTCCAACGGAGGGCATGATACAAAATTTATAACATGTGATTGATGTCAAGGTTTGAGCCTTAATTATCAATATTCTTCTTTATGACCTTTTTGACCAACACTGGACGAAAGTTTAATTAAAATGCAATAAAACAACATTTTCATACCAATTGTTAGGCCATTATTTACACACTGAATTGTCGACGGATTTTTCCGATATTTCCCGATCATTACAAGGAGCACACGGCGGGTGTGACCGGTCGGCAGGGGATGCTCACTCCTCCATGGCACCTGATCCCACCTCTGATGTTTTGGAGGTCCGTGTTTGCTCTGCTCCTATTTTGTATTGCTTAATGGAATTTTGAGCTTGAATACTGTTCGTTATCTCCAAATTTTTCATGTATATTTTTATTTTTTAAGCCTATTGTGTTCTCAGCACATATTGAAATTGCAAAATGGCTACTATTAGTTATAACTCTCAACGTAATTTCCCTTTATGACTGTCTTCCATTTGTTTCATATTTTGATATTTGATTGATTATAGACATTCAAAGCTAAATAACACACAAGCGGGATATTCTAGCTTTTCATTGGTAAACATGTCTCCCAAAGTAATTAGCATGCTTTGAACAGGATCAACTTAAAAAAAATGAAGGAAAAAATAGGAATGAGTTAAGTTTTCGGAAATAAATACGGAAAGTTATGCAATGTAATACATGTGTATATATTTAAAGTCATGCAAAAGTCATGCAAATTAGGTAGAATGTTTCGAAAATGACATAATATCTCGTGCGAACGACATACTGTGGATATATACATTTCCTAAAGAAAAAAAAGGCGAAGATAACGAACAGTGATGATTTTAAAAATATCCACAAACAATACAATTTTGTTAACAGGGCATAAAAAAGGACCTTCGAAAATTGCAGAGGTCGGATCAGGTGCCTATAAAGAGTAAACATCCCCTGTTGACCCGTCACACCCGCCGTGAGACCTATGAATAAATCAGGTACACGGAACACTTCGTTGTCGAATTTAGTATAAAAACAAGGGCCAAACATTTCACCTAATTATAGGTTATATTTGTTGACAGGGTCATTGATACGACCATTGAATTTACGAAATGCTGACTTTAAACGAGGATGTTGAAACCCCTGTAACATCAACTTACATGTATTTGTCAGTACTCTGCCTCGATTTAAAAAGTAATCTTGCTCTTTGGTATTGAGTACGTTGGTAGACGTTAACATTATATGCAAATGATACCGGAATATTACTTCATAAATAAGGAAAGTCTACTAGACGATAGCAAAATCTTAAGTCATCCCGTTTGTCAGATAATTTCGTTGTTAATTGGTCTTTATCGTCTATAGTCAGTAGAACGTCTAAATGTGAAGCAGACCTGGCAAACATAAAAAGGGCATAAAATTCTGCATGTCTGAAATATATACAATCGTGCATTTAATTTTATTCATAAACAGTGGTCTACTCTATAGGGATTTCTTTTCAAATATAAAGAAGTAATAAAGAAGAATCCCAGTATAATGTACATTCAAGTCTGTTAACATGGTCGTCTGAGAATAGGATACATACATGTAAGAGAAATATTTTTTTTTTCAAGAATCCACTTTAAAACAGTGATACATTTGTCAAAGCAATATGGAATCATTTCAATACAGTGTTTATTGAAGTAGATTAAAGTTGTAAATTTATAATTAAAGACGGACCATTTTATTGACCTTCCAGGTGAATATAAGGATTTATCTTACCTATATTAAACTCAAATAGATTTAAAACAATTCTGAAATTCACCTGCATCTAAATTCCACCCAAGTGAACATAATATTCAGGCACAAAGAATCGGAGAACAGGGAGGGATTGTACCCCTTTTCTGGATGTAAATTTTAGTAATATCTAGTTTGAAAATGTTCATTGAAAGTCTCGTAACCATCCCCTCTTTCTAATACAGTATAGTTAAAAAATCTCTCCTACTTGAGTGGACAAGATGAACATAATATTCAGGCACATAGAATCAGGGGTGGGGTGTCCTCCCCTTTCCATTTCCATTAACGCTTGAAAATGGTCATTGCAAGTCTGACTGTCCTACCCCTAACTTTTTGATGCAATAGAGTAAAAGGAAATCCCCCTCAAATCAATAAATTTTTTGAGGGGTTTATCAAAGATATTTCTAAGGTAATTTATCATTTTGCCTCTTATAATGCGCCATTTCCCTTTCGATGCTATGCCTGACATTTATTTTTTCTACATTGCACCAAAACTAGATTTCAAATGCAAAATTAATACTGGTTATGCTGATGTTAACTCCGATTCTTTCACTGTGTTTGGCTGGGACTTGAGCAAATGTAAACAAGAAACTTGACATGTCTGCTTAATCAGTTTGTATCAATTTAATCATTGAATCACATAATAAAACAATTATTGCTGTTTTTTTTCTGTCAGGACAATCAGTGATTTTCCACCATCGAAAAACAATGCTCTCCTCGCCCTTTGGGCTTGATAAATTTTTAGCTCCTCTAGATTCTGAATCATTGCATTGACTTACTTTAAAAACAGCAATAATTGTATAATGTAATGAGATCAACATATAATTGATTTATTCCCAATTTAGCTCAAGTGAGCATATTGGCCAACAGGTCTCTTGATTTATTATTTTTATTTTGCCCCCAAAACATTTCAACTTATATCCGCTTTAATCCACAAGGGGTCATTATTCTACGGGGTCATTTTTCTTCACGTGGGGTATGCAGATTTTTAGGGTGATGGCACTTTTTCTACGGGCAAAAGGGTCATATTTCGACGTCGAATAATGACTGGGGGTCATTTTCTCGCCGTTGAATAATGACTGGGTGTCATTATTCTATGGGGTCATTATTCGTCTTCTCACCGGTGTGAAGCGTCGTAGTTCATGTCCTCATGAATTCTCAAAAATTAAATTCATCTCTTAAATAAATGAGTTTAGCTTTCTATATATATCAGAACAGATTTATAAAAAATTGTAAAGTTCAATATATGTATTTCATGCCATATTTTAGAGTCAGATTTATCAAACAGAATTCATAAATTTATTTTTATTTGTCAACATTTTCCTTGATTTTCTATATTTCGTCAAAATATATATATTTATCGAATACTCATTCGTATTACCAATATTAATGTTGTTTTCAATTCAATACAAATGTTTTTATTTCTCTTTTTAATTATGAATAAAAGATTTGGAAAAATTATCAAATATGGCAAAGGAGAGCATTGAATTACTTCAAGCTTTACTAAACAAAACAGGCAAGTGTCAATTCTTTTTTATGATCATGTTCAATGTTGTTTTTAATTCATATTTGTTTGTTTTAAAGACTATTATACCAAATATTTGCAGATTTGGATGGGTGTAAAGAGGAAAGCAAGGGAATTCCCTATAGAATAATTCATGCAATGAGTAAGTTAAAATATACAAATTAAATGTATTTGAATTCCATGCAATAAGTATTAGCATTTCAATCCCTTCTCTGCATGACTCTCTCACTGTTGTTTTTTTATCTATGGCAGAAAAAGGTAAATAAAAAATGATAAATGAAAAGAAATGATTGCAATGCAATATTAATAATTGATATTTATTTTTTACTTTCCTATTCCTTTGGTCTAGAATGTAAAACTGAATGTCTTCCCGACATGTACGGAGAGTACCAGTACTGTTTTACCTGTGAGAAATTTGTTTCTTGTTTTCATAATGGAACTAAAGTGATTAAGGACTGCGCTCCAGCATATGTAAATCGGAGGCTCTACTGGGATGATTTTAAAAAACAATGCATTTTCAAGTCCCGAACCTGTCATCCATCGTATACCTTCTCTGAAGAGGCAAATTAGTAGATTTTACTTCATCAACAACCAACAAAGACTCAGTTTCAAAAAAAAAAAAAAAATCTGTCGGCGATTGAAAAAATATGTAGATTTTCCATCCGTTTTGTAATTATTAGGACAAAATCTCCCACCAGTCGACTACAAAAAAGTACTATGACCCTCGCACTGGATAATAAACAGCTGCAGACTCTTATTTAACGAATGGTTATCTGCTTACATTTGATAAAAAAGCATGACATTGTATTCGAAGAGAAATTGATTCTGCATCAAAGTTAAGTGAGGTAGATCACTGTTCGTTATCTTTACCGTGTCTATAAGCACATCTTAAAATTGAGTGTCAGTCTTCATAGATGTTTATCGTTACAGGCCACATATGGAAGTTAGTATATAAATGTATCAGCAGACTTTAAAAAGGGAATATTACAATATCCAGTTTAGGTGATGGTTATTAACGGTCCTTTCTTCTTAAAATGCTAAATACGAAAGTTCTTTCAGTTGAACTTATCTAAGAGAGGCATAAGATCAGCATGCATATGACAACGAACAAAACCTATAGGATAATGAAAAACAGTATAATGAAAAGGAATAAGTGCATGTCGTTCAATTGATGGGAACAATACCTGAGGTTTAACACATGTAATATTAATGATACTGAAAAAACACATAGAATCACAACTTTCAGAATAATATCGTAAGAAAAAAATATGCAAAATTAAAAAAAAATAATTCATAGAGTACGCATTTCCTCTGCATCACCATAAACCTTTGTTCTTGCTTTTTTTCTTCAATTAGTAAAACATTAAACTTGCATACTGGTTTTGATTTAATCCTTATCTCTCATCTAAAATCCTGAGTAAAAGTTATCCTTTAATATTAGATTTGAACTCCTGAATCAACAATACAAATGTATTCGCTCATTTTATTTTTACAACACCATCCTGGAACTATAAAACTTTGAAATAATCTATTTTTAAAAGAAAATAAACTTAATGAAAGATAGTTTCAGTTTGATCAGATATACAAAGATAAACGTAAATGGCGTGTGACTAGGCAGATGAGAAACAGTAGCTAATGGAATACCGGTACTATTTCTATGGTTAAGGACAATACTTTTGACAGCTATTTGAATTCATTGTATATGGACAATCATTAGTTATTTCCTTCAAAATCTGTACAGATAACATAAATAAAGAACGGGACTAGACAGACATCACGCAGTAATAACTGTTCTACTGCAGGTATTTCTCTCGTGAATTTAAGGATAAATAACAAAAACTTTTTTTCACAAATCAGCAATATTTCTCATAGATTTATATTCAAATAGGTAACTTGTAAAATGTTTGCCATGTAAATGGGACATCACGCAGTAATAACTGTTCTACTGCAGGTATTTCTCTCGTGAATTTAAGGATAAATAACAAAAACACAAATCAGCAATATTTCTCATAGATTTATATTCAAATAGGTAACCTGTAAAATGTTTGCCATGTAAATGGGAAAATTTTGTGCGATTTTGTCACAATGTTAAAAATATGTGCAAAATTTTGTATAGAATTACGTAGAAAACGATACAAAGTCGCATATCTAAGTACCAAAGAACTTAGATTTCTTTCTATTTTAGGGATTTATTATTTACCCCATTTCTAATCAAATTCACTCAAAAAATATATATCAATCCATACATCGAATTTTTGTTTGTGTTATGCATCCTTAAAGGGTCATGGACATCTTACCGTGATTAACACATTATTATATTCCCCGCTTGAGGAGCGGGGGTATATAGTCCGTCAGTCTGTTACGCTTGGGGGTGTGAGGTGGGGGTATAATCATCTCTAATATGCAACTCCTCCTTTATCACTAAATAAAATTTCCTGGGACTTTCACAAGAGTTTATTACATAACGTCATTGTACACCTCCTATTTTACATTTTCATCAGACACATATTTGGGGTTTCTTATAGCAAAATATGGACTTTGCCATTCTTTCAATAATATGGGGGTTACCCATTTCTTATCCTCAACTCACCCTATATCACTGAATATAATTTCAAGATATTTTCAATGAAACTTTATCACAGAGTGCCATTCTGTACTTCCTAATTTACATTTTGATCAGAAACATATTAGGGCTTTTGCGTAGCAAAACATGGACTTTGCCTGTATACTCATATGGGGAGGGATCATTTTGTGAGCTCATTGGTCACATTGCCTCTAGTTTAATATCTAAAATGTCACCAGATCTTCATGTGTGTGATGATTCCGTTATTGTAGATTGCATCTCTTCATTGGCACTGAACTGACTCCAAATACCCAATCCAGTCTTCTAACCGTCGATTCTTTTTCTTATTCCTTTTATTCTTCTTTTAATATAAGGATGTTTAGATAATTTTTTGTGAGATATATAGCAGAGTGCCAACGTATGCATAAAAATGTTTGGAATTACTTCAGCAACATCATCTTTAGCCAAGTTCTTCTTAAACTTTGATATATTTTATGTTTTCCAAGGATAAATATTTCTAACAATTTTTGAAATCCGTTGAGAACTTTTTCAGGTATCTTGCTCACTGAGAAATAGGAGACAAACAGAATGCTTGACAGACTAACTTTACAGACATAAGGACAACATGACAGAAAGACATGCTTATATATTTCTTGCACATCGGAGATTACCAAAATGCAGACTTTGTCAGCTTGTCAGTTCTAGGTACTAAGCAATTAATGCTACATAACAAAAACATGTTGTTCCTATGAATTTATCATCTGTAGATAATATTTTCTGTTTTAAACATTGTTTTGTGTCACCTGTTAGTAAATATAGAGAAATTATCTTTTTGTTTCTTTTTTCCCTTTGAATGTTAATGAAAATAAATTACCACAAGTCAAGTCATGCGTGAAACAGATTTGTTAGTTGCCAAAATGGTCATTCAATGTAAAATCTTTGGTATGATTGTACATCATTAAGGAAATTAAGAAAAAGTGGCCTAAACGTCATACATCTTATGATTTAATGTGCACTAAAACTTGAATGTTGAGATCAAGTTCAAAAATGTATTTTTAAAAAAAATCACAAGCGCGGACCCTTTTAAACATTATAGTTAAGATCGGGTTTCCATGGAGGAGTAAGCATCCCCTGTCAACAGGGTTTCATCCAATCTGATAAAAATCATATCACTGTTACGCTCCGAAATTCTGATGGTAGCTATAGCTGTACAAATCTTCGGAGCATAACAAAGGGGTAACACCCGGCATAAACCCTTTTTCTTGATCAGATAAACGGAGTAATCCGAAGAAAACCTGGACAAACATTTGTATGAAAAAAAGTAAGTCAACATCAACCAAACGACAGGTTGTATTTCATACAATGCCATTATTACGACCATAAAATTTGCAAAATATTGATTTTATCTGAGATTATTGATATCTCTGAAACATCAACTTATTTGTCAGTAGCAATCTCAGTTTGACTGTTGGCAGAACAGTCTTTTGCATATTTAAAATATTTGCCACATCTCAGTTCTGGGGTCAATTATTTTGAAATGTAAGACATTAAATTACAATAACTTTTGAAAAAAATTGCATTACTATTACATTTCCTTCATTTGGAATTTTTAAGATAACATTACAATTTCTTTGCTAATTAATGAAATACATTACACATTACATTTTATATGAAAATATCAATGAAATTTAATGACCCTTTAATTTATTTGTAAAGAACAAGTCTCAATCAGGCTTATCTGTGGTCCCCGGTTACTTGTCAAATTTTGATCCTTTATCTAAACCTTAATAAGTAAATTTTATTATTAACTGATGTCCTTATCATTTGAGTCAACATCTGAAAATGTCAAACATTTATAGATATTGACAGCATACAAAGCTGCGATTTGAAGATGGGGTCCCTTGATTTTCATGAACATCAAAAGAAATCAGTTACAAGTACAGACTTCAAAGCTTTCGTTAACACCGAGCACAGGTTTGTTCAAACTCGAGTTCAAGATATAATGTGTATATTGTATGCATAAAAGTTGAGTGAAAATATATTTGTTGAACAACCTTGTGCTGTATGTTTTTTAATTAAAAGTTGTTTTTTTTTTTGAAATTTTGAATCTCTTCGTTGACTTCATTAACATGCCATTAACCTCTTTATGACCTGTTTAGAATCATAACAAGCCATGTGGATTTGTATTGTCACGGGTAAATGTCCCTAGCTCGCAGTTTAAACGTACTCAGTTTTATATTGGTCAGCATGACTTGTTTGGTTTATCTTGTCAATATGTATATAGCGTTTTATTGCCAATGTTTTGTAAATAGAAAATTGTATTTATAGTTGATTGTGATTCTTGAACATATAATTCGTTTTTGGAAGATAAATATCAAGAATTATTCTTTCTGTTAACGCCGCCTCTTTGAGCCATATTTTTTTTTCTTCAGACTTAGGGTTCCTTGTTTGTTTTTGTCGTGTAATTTACATAACTTTGCATTTTCCGTTCCAGTGAATATTTTTAAATATTATACTTTCATGTAAATTAGTTGTATCTGATTCGTCGATAAACATTTGATAACAAACACTATTACCCGCTGAATTATGCTTGACGACGGGTGATATTCCAAAAAACATTGACTGCTTAGAATTTATGTGCACAAGGTTCACTGTAATATGTAGTTGTATAAAACAGTATAATATAATAAATATTGCATGAAATTGAGAGTAACATTGAAAATTTTCACCCCTCGAAAACCATTGTCAACCTCGACTGCGCTTCGGTTGACAATGGTTTTCTTGGGGTGAAAATTTTCAATGTTACTCTCAATTACATGCAACAATCGGAACTTCACTTGGCCTTTTCCATCAAGTCGATTTTTTTCTCGGCTTGACGAAAAAGGCCGAGTATTGTTCCTATTTTTACTTACAATATTTATATATATTCATAAATGTAAATTTCACCATGCAAAAACACTAAGACGTAAAATATATACGAAAATACCTATAAATAACAGTGCTTTTGTCTGTTATTTGTTCAACGTCCCTCTCGAGAATTTTTCACCAATATGGAGACGCCACCACTTGCCGGTGGAGAGCTGCAAATTTTGACCTATAGTCGGCACTTAGGCCATTGAGCAGTGAGGGATCTTTTTCGTGCCAGCACCTACTGCGACACGGGACATCGGTTTATACGGTCTCATCCGAAGGACCGGTGTCCACGTCACACAGTGGGATTCGAACCCACGACGTAAGGATCAACTCTTTACTCCGCGACTCTAGAGCGAACGTTCTTACCACTGCGCCACGCGGGTGACTAAATAACAGTGCAACAACCCCCTCCTAAAAAACGTAAACAAATCATATATAAGTATAAAGGAATAGAATGAACTTACTTTATTTGTGTCTGCAATATTCACGGTCAAATATCTTCTTTTGAGAGAATCTAATTTCAATATCTCCATTTCCATGCAATAGAGAAACCACTGTCTCACCCCTACCAATGTTTGTGCGATTTAAATTCGAGACACGTGGTGTAGATTGACCCATTCATAGGTTACAGGGTAGAACCGGTTTTATAAATAAAATTGGCAGAAAACAGTAAATTGCTATAGTCTGCCTCTTTAAATAATGAAATATGAAAAATGTGTTTCCAGACATTTCTGAAAGATTTGCATGATTTTAAAAAGGAGAAGGGGATAGAAATATCGCATTCTAATTAATCTTCGATTTTGTGATAATTTACGGTGAAAATTTGAGCTCAGTAGCGATAATTTTTTTCCAAAATCGCCCAATACGCTGGTAGAAAAAAAATGTGTAATAACTTTTACAATGACAAACCTTTGTTTACTTTATATGGCACAGCGGATCTTACCACGAACAATTGACCAATTGTTGAATGAATAACAACGTTTACTTAATAACTACATTTTACTTCGAGCATGTGGTTCAGGTCAATCTACGATCCAATATTAAATGGACTGAAAAAAAATAATTGAAAAAAATATTGTTTTTATGAAAATAATACAAAGATTAGAAACTAAGGAAGATGTCACGAGTGTTTGTAATTTGTTGTTACTGTAAAATGTAGTATGTGCCAAATTCAGAACACTAGCGCTTCAAGGATAAGGAGAACGAGCATCATCTCTTTCACCCCTACTAATGTGTTCGGAACCTTTTATTTTCTGGTGCTCTGCAAATTATAAAACCTGAGGAGTTAGCAGTAGTACTGGCGAGATTTTGCGAGACTACAGCGAGATAAGGTAAATTATTCACGGAAATGTGGCTAGGAAGTGAATAGCACATGGAGGCATGGTAAACAGAAAAATTACGTTGCGTTTCAGTTTTCACCACTGTATAATATCTGTAGAAATGCACTTTAATGTCTCTTAAATTCATACAAAGTTCAGTTAGTATTCTCTATGTCATTATATTCTGCAGTTATTCTTTTTGGAGAACCATACTTGCATGGGAACTTGGACTATATTTTTGGCGTCAGATTAGCAAATGAGGTAGAAGCATGGCTTAAACTGACAATTCAGCTGATTGAGCTGAATTGCATTATGGGTTACTACGGACACTAGAGGAATTTTACGCTTGAAAAAAAAAAAACCAAACAAATAAACAGGCGATCGGAAAGGCACAAAGAATTTTTTCCCCATGCATTTTGTAGATGAAAAGCAATCTGTCCATTTTTATTTCCATGCTCACAATTACAAACAATTCCTTGGGTTAAATAAACGTGGAATTCTATTCTACCGTAAGGCGATTTGCGTCTGTATTGCTTCGTTGTACTATCGTTGAATACAATTATCAGGTGGGTTCCCTGTCCAAAAACACATGTCATCATGGGTATTGTAATGTAAAAAATATGTTGTCCATTTCAATGCCTAAGGGATGCTGCTCGTTTTCCTTTTCCTTGAAGCGCTAGTGTTCTTAACGCTGCACAGCCTACGTTTTATTATGAAAGGAGAAAGGCCGAAAACTGTCCATTCTGTGAGAGAAAGAACTAATCGAGGGCCGTAGGCCCTCTCATTGTAAAAAATTTACAAAACTGGTATCCGATATGACAGGTGGCACACATACAATGACAAGTTCATTGTCATAGGTAAGTTAGGGATGCAGAGCAATTTGTTGAATAGCCATTGTTTTAAACAAAAGGTCTTTGTCTTAAGAATGAACAATTACAGTTGGATTTTAGGGGATACACAGGCAACTTTGCCACATATGATCCACATATGTGTATCATATGTGAATCATATGATTGGTTTCATATGAGAATCATAAAAAAAGGGCATCATATGTGAATCATATGAAGCAAATCATATGAGTCACATATGATTCACATATGTGAATCATATGAAAAGAATTTCATATGATTTGCACATGAAAAGTTTTAGTGTGTTTCAAGTCATTTACATATGAGAATCATATGAAATGGGCATCATATGTATAACATATGAAACATTTATGTGTTTTTTTTTCATATTTATCAAAAGGAAATACACACTTGTACACATGGAAAATCAGATATTTCTGCTTTAGATGAAATTTCAGTACATTCCAATGATCTGTTAAATACCTGTAAATATTTGATAATGCTTGCACAATTTTCCAAAAGTATCTTCATCAACAGAAATAACTAATATCACACAGTGCACACTTTAAACAAGAAAGTATACAAACAAGTCAGTAGCATTTGTCGATACATGTATTTTACATATTCTAAAACGAGTACAAATTATTTGAAAGGATTTCAGCAAAATGATCAAGGAGATGAACATGTATACAAATTACATGTACCAATGAATAACATAATTAGATCATGAACTTGTATAAAAATACTATATGACATGGAAGTGTCCTCAGAAAAATTGAAATATCTGCAACACCATTTGTCGATATATGTAGTCTCTATTGTAAATTTATGACAAATCATAAGTAATTCAGATTACATGTACCTACAGCATATTTAACACATAAATGAGTATGAAATCACAAAGGATGACGTCTCGATCGAACAAAGATACATATATACATATATATAGTTTTTCATAAAAATGTTTATGTATTTATGCATAAAGCATGAAATATAAAATGTGAATACATTAGAATGAGATTTTACAATCAAAATGATATTCCAGTATACATATAAATGTAGAAAGCCTTGCATGTCAAAGTCTGACAAAATTAAGTACATCCTTCTCATTCATATTTATTCCAGATATTTCCTAATTCTTTTCTTTCTCTGTCAACTTTTCCCATTTGTCCTCCCTCTGATCTTCCATCATCATATTGAAAATTCTTTGAACTGTACCCAAAATGCAAATCCACCAATGTCCCCTTTCTGAACAATTTGTTTGTGGCACAGAATAATCTCTAAAAATTATTTTTAAAATAATTAGCATTAATAATAATAACAAGAGGTCCATGGACCACATTGTTCACCTGAGCAAACAATGGCAAACTCACTTAACTCTGACACAAGTGGCTTTTGTGAAATGTGTGTCAATACAAAAAATTGCAAAAGTATTTTTTTGATATTTGTTCCATACTGATCAAATTTACTCAAGATTCCCTCCTTAGGCCCCACTATTGTAGCAATGTAGAATTTGTTAAAAAGACTTAATTTTTTCCTATACACAAGTATAAATTACTATGTAAAACTTTGCAACCCTTCAGGGGCCCCACTGGTGGTTTAGTGGTCATTGTTTCAACAAACTTGAAACAACACTGCATAGGGATGTTTGCAAAATAATATCACAAATTGTAGTGGTGTAGTTCTTGAAAAGCAGATTTTTAAAGACTTTACCCTATATAATCTATAGATTGAACTTTGAACCCCTACTGGTACCTTACTATTGGTCCTCTTTGCCAAGTTCAGTTGAAATTAGTCCAGTGGTTCTGGAGAAGAAGACATAAATGTGAAAAGTTTATGCCAACAACGATGATGATGGACAACGGACAATTTTGATCAGAAAACTTCACGTGAGCCTTCGGCTCAGATGAGCTAAAAACAAGTACTTTCATTTAAAATGAAAGTACTTGTTTTTAGCTCATCTGAGCTGAAGGCTCAAGTGATTCTAAAGATGAATATGATTGGAAAAATTGTTTGTGACATCCAACAAACAAATTTTCTATCATTGATCATATTTACTAGCAAAGATGTCCTTCCAATAAACAAATATATATCTCAAAATTTTAACATTAAAGTTTAACATCAATATTTTTACAATTTAAAATGTTGACTCTTACTGTTTTCATACTAGCATCATACTAGCATCAGTGTGAAGTATTCCCTCTCTGGATTTGTTAGCATAATTGTAGGAGGAAGGAAACATTTTCATCGATAATTATGTAGAGACTTAATGGAGGGACCCTCTACATCAACTTCTTTGTTACCCATCAGCTAAAACATTTTTTTCTAAACAATTCAATTTACAATGTATAGCTTAAATGGAATGCAGTGCAAAATTTTGTTTTGACAAGGTAATTCAATTTAGCAATAGACTTTGATACTTCTTAGGATGATATGTAACATACATAAATAAAATGTGTGCACACCTTTGCTCTGATCTGATTTCTGTAATATGTGAATTCAGTGGATCCAAAGCTAGACATAACTCCCATAACATTTCATGTCCAGCCAGCCTTCTTTGCCAGATTGCTGAGCATCTCCTGAATGAATAAAGCAATGCATTTTTCACTTATTTTTCTATACATCAAACACATACTAAGATTCTTCAAGAAAAAATGGTTCACTATTATACATATTGACTATAAACTTTATTAGTTTCATTTAACATGACATACATGCTGAGTGCATCTACTTAAATGCTCAGTGCATCTACTTAAATGCACAATTCTTGCAAAATACATGTAGTTAGCTAGCATTTATATTCATCATACCTGTACTTTTGTATCCTTAAAAGAAATCCAGGGGTTGATGTTAAATCTTTTTTTAAGCCAATTGACATTCTCTCTGCAAATTTTTAATCCATATAAAAAAAATAATAGATATAATATATATAATCCATTTCTGCTTGATGCAGACCCCCAAATCATTAACCAAAGTACATGAAAATGTATACAATGTACTACTTTCAATGCACATGTAATAGTACCTTGAAAGTCTGATTAAGCTAAAAGTCATTATCCCCCAGAAGATAATGTATAGTTTTATAGTTCTTCATAGTTTTTATAGCCAGCAAGTTCTATAATATATGACTTACATATTTTCATACTTATACATGTATATATATTTTATTAGTGTGCTGGATTTGTTCTATAGAAAAAGAGTTGGATTTATTTAGTTTTTGATATATGTTTAAGTCATTACTTATATATACTGTGATGATTAATGTATTTATTTATTTATTTTTACCTGCATTGTGATCATGCTTCGTCTGCCAAACCAGCTTTGGGTTTAAATCGTCAGTCAAATCAGCTTTGTGTTCTATCGTCAGTCTAATCAGCTTTGGGGTTCTTTGAACAAAAAAAAAAAAAAAATACAAAAACAGCCCTGTGACACTGAACTCAGTTCCTAAATACATTATTTAAAACACGTTTCTCATTCATTTGATGAAAGAACCGAATGAATAACGATCTCAACAAACATTTTACGTTAACTGCTTTACAAGGTTTCTACTTTCACTTTCATATCGAATATAAATATTCAAGCGTAGCTATTAACAAAAGGGAAACAAATCTGAAAAATAAGTGATGCTAAATGGCCTAAACATTCGTCGTTAACAAACAAAATTACCGTACTCATTCAATAAGTGATTTATTGATCACTAGGTTTATCGGCTTTTTACGAACTGCATTAATTTAACAATTATATACAAGTGATGAGAGTACTAGAAAGTTTATACGGATCTGTTACCGTAATGAAATGATCTTAACGCAATGAACTGGCCTTTAAAAAGTCTTTTAAAACGTATCCGAAATCACTTACTTTTTTCAACACCCAACTCTTCTGCTGCAGAAGTGACGTCAAACATGACGTACACTTTCATCTGATAAAAACCGAAACCGGTCCGTAAATAAAATGTGGAATGATTTTAATTTTACTCATAAAATATATCCAATCATAACGGTTTTTGGATAAAATACAAATCAATTTATTCTTGATGAATTTTGTTTTTCAAGAAAAAAATTTTGAATTTCATGAAAGGATTTTTTTTGGGGGGGGGGGTAACAGAGTACTTATTCCCTTTTTATCCAAGCTTCTTAAGGAAATGAACATCTTGATTCTTTTGAATAAATATACATTTAAATTTACACATCTTGATATATGTTATTGAAATTATTTTTTAATCATGCAGTCTACTTGTTAAAATATAACACCAACTTATTGTCATCTCCCTCGGGAGATGACACATTAAGTTTGAATCACCGGAAGTAAAGTCCTAGTGTAAGCTGCCATTGATAAGCTGGCAAAGGGACTGACGATGACACGATTTCTAAATATAGAGATGTAAACCAAATTGACCAAAGTCTTCTTATTATTATTAAACAAAATGGTCCATCTTAAAGTTAAAGTAAAACTACACCAGTGTTCTTTAAGAGTAATAGAGGTAGGATCACTTGGGTGGTGGTGGGTCTTCATTAACGGTTTATATACATAAACATTGCATCTAGGCTATTGCGTAAAACGATGGTCAGCGCGCGGGGATCAAAATACACAAAGCATGGCATATTGAATGTATAAGCCAAGGCGTGGATCCAAGATTTACTGACGAAAGAAAACAGTGAAAACATTGAAATAACAACTCACATTAAATGCATAAATACAATGGCAAAAACTTTACTTTTATGTGTACTTTAGTCAATCGATAATTAATGCCGTATATATGAAAAATAAAACAGAACTTATTCAAAAAAAAAAAAAAATAATTATAATAAAGTTCGAAGAAAAGAAATTTTGCCTAAAAACACAATTTAGGCAGAAACATAAATGTCTCTGATTTAAGTAACTCAGTGCTGCAGGCATTGGAATAAAGATCATAAAGAATCATTATATAAGTATTTTCTCGGATGTGTGCACTATATTCTTTTTTATTTAAATTTACCGGCCCCTGTAGAAAAGTATTAGGAAAACATACAGTTTTCTTTACCTGGCTCGGATTTTAAGAGTTAATAAACAAAGCAACTGTTATCATTTTCTTTATGCAATTCTAATTTGCGTTTTTTGTCAATGAGAAAGGTAAAAAAAAAATCACTCCTCGTATTCTTGAAATAAAGCCAAAATTATAAAATGTGTGTCTCATGAAACAGCCTATAAAATCGATGTTGGTAGATTGGGGTTCTTTTCGATGTGTTAATACTTAATTTTAAATGGTAACGTTTCAATTTTATTACCTTTCTATGCATGATTTTTTTCCCAGGAGCCTATACATGTACATGTACTTATATTATACATAATATAGCGTTAACACATGAATCTGCATATTGGCAGCAGAAGGACATGATGCAGGAGTGTCTCAATTTTCCCCTTGATATTCAAAGTGGCTCGATAATCAATCAAATCCCAGTGGCTCGATGGCCAAGTCACTTCAGACGATACGATTAAGGAAAATAAGGAAAGTCTTGGAATTAATTCAGGTTCAGATTAATTTAAGTTGGCGCTTTAAAACTTCTTTGCTGCCGTAGTAGGCGGCTAAGAACTAAAGTCAAAAGGAACGCTAAGTTTATATCCATCTTCTTTCGGAATAATTGTTAAAGCTATATATGGCGTATCTGAGCTAAAAAATAAAAATACGAGATTGGGTGTAGCTAAACATAATATATGTTATTTACGTTGAAATTAAATTTTTCACCGATTTTGAATTTGAATAACCTCATGTTTCCATAGTTCGACTGATTAAAAAAAAAATTAAACTGTGTCTGTTAATTAAAATCTGAATCGGTAAATAAATCGGTTTTTGCTTTAAATTTCTAATATCTTTGAAACGTGATTGATTTAAATTGTGTAATTTACAGGAAAGTCCTATTTTTATATAAAGTAATAAAACAAATAGAAAGATCTTTTTAACTTAGGTAGTCTGAACTTATTTAAAAAAAAAAAAACCGTATTAAATATATGACTTTAAATAATTCTTACGAATATTTCTCAGTGGTTAGAATTTTTTACAGACATGATACAAAATATATTTAACCTGAATAAAGCATATTTACAACAGGTAAAATAATACAGGCACATAGCACCAGGAGGGCCGTCCCCTTCCACTTTTTTCCCCAAACATTGAAAAGGCGCACCCTTGACCCCTCTTCCACCTTTTGTTGCAGTATGGTACGTCAAATCATCCCATGAGAATGTATTATAATATAAAATATGTTTGTCGGAAAAGTTGTAATCCCTCCTTCCAAGAAAAAAAAATGTTGAGTTTGGATAGCCCCCTTTTCTCCTTGTCAAAGATTGTTCAGCTAAATCGTCGATTTTTTTTTTTTTGTCCTCCACCCCCCATTTTTTCAAAAGCGATACTACTGCTTGTAATAGCTGAGAAAATAATATAACATTCCACTGTTTATTCTGTGACATTAATGAAGCCAAAGAGATGACATTTCAGGCTTTCTGGAAAGCCAAACTTGTTCATATTAAGCTTAATATGAAATTACTCAAGTGTTAACGTAGGTCGCGGGTTTGCTGACGTCGTTAAAACTGGGTACGCAATTTATATGATTTGGGAGACTTTCTTGTGCACATTTGATTATGACGTCACGATGAGGAAGAAATCTGCGATTATTTTTTTTAAAATCTTCAGTACAACAAACTGAAGTTATCACAAATAGAAAAACTTTTTACGATTTAAATGTTGGAAAATCGAAAGCGTTAGAAAGCGTTTAAGCCTATTTATTATCACATTGAGACCACAACAGTGTCACAAAAAGATATGGAACAACTGAACAAGTGTTAACTGCATGGTTATTTTTTTTTCCTTTGACGTAGTTTAATAAAAAGTTTGTTACACTGATAAACTGTCATTATATACTAGTAAACAACCGCAATTACAGCTGTTACATCAAAAGTTTAAACTTTATTTTTAAAAGGAAAATTTTAAAATTCATGTATATCTATATCACAATGGTACTATGAAGCGTAAAGCATAAAAACGACGGCAGACCTTCTATAAGTAATGCCTTACAATACTGTCCATGCGCGGATCTAGAGGGGGATTGGGGGGTCCGGACCCCCCCCCCCCATTTGGAATTTGCAAAGTCATTTAAAGTATATGCTGAAGCAAATAAAAAATTACTTTGGACCCCCTAGAAAATGAACTCCACCACCATCACTACAGTATAAAAGAGGTATTTTTTTATGTTTTTGAATGGACTTTAGGGTTTCTATTATTATTATTATTATTTTTAATTTATTTATTTATTAATTTTTTTTTGTTTGTGAAGAAAATTCTGGATGGGAATTTTTTACTGGGGTGGACCCCCCCCCTCCCCCTTGGGAGAAATTCCTGGATCCGCGCCTGCTGTTAGCTTCAGATTTATCTAAGAACTGCGAACGATAGTATTATTCTCCCGCCTACCTCCAAGTCAATTTTCAAAAGTTAACATATTTGAATGATTCTTCATATTTATATACAGATATTTACATGAATTTTCATAAAACGTTACCTATTTGGGAAAACAAAGAGAGATAACTATAATTTTGGTAAAACCTGTGTTTTTCACTATAGAAATCAACGGAAAACGGAAACTATTATTAAAACATCTGATTTACAGTTGTTGACCCCCTCAATAATTTTGCCAGTACATGAAAATATAAATTAGAAAACAGAACTAATTTGCAGTTGTGCCTGCCCCCTCAAGAATGTCTGCTTCAGGCCCGTAAAACGCGGCGGGGGAGGGGAAGGGCAAGTCCCCCATTTTCTGTTCCTGTGAAGTCGAGCACTGGCACATCCAGGATTTGGACAGCTAATTAGGTTTGTTTGTTTGGGGTGGTTTTTTAAAGCTAGGTTCCCCCCCCCCCCACTCCATCCCCCCCCCCAAAAAAAGAAAAAAAATTGAAACCGTTGCTATGGGCCTGAGCTTGTTTATATCTGTTGGGTTGGCTCCCCCCCCCCCCCAACTAAAAAAATTGCATCCTCTGTTCCTGTGTATCCTAATATCTTTAAAAAAAACGCTCATCAAAGGCTGAATTCTTTAGAATATTATAACACCATGTTTTGCAAATATTCAATATACTTAAATTAATATCGAACGGCATCGAGAATGAAAAATCGGAGGTTCAAACAATGTACAAATTTCGATGAAAAATTGTGATATTTTCAGATAAAACACGAGTAGTTCTTGGTATTTTTTTCATTTACCAACGGAATGGGATTAATTTGGGGAAAAAACGCTGACGACATGTGGTGATACGACAGCGACATCATGTTAAAGCAGCAGTCGTATGCTGCGTGTGTACTCGTACAAGCATTACCAATGTGAAAATTCCGTATACAAAGAAGGGTTTTGAAAGCTTTTGTAAAGAATAAGAAATATTATCCATCCATATTAAATACAAAAAATCCACCCATATAAGAACTAGCTCCCACTGTGTAATAGAAAGAAAAACTTTAAAAAAAAAAATTAAATTCTCTAATTAATATTCCCTCCCCCATTCTCGTAAGAAAAAAGTCTTTGAATTACGCTAGGAGTACTGTACCTGCAAGCCCCGCCCAAGCCTTCTCTCTCTCTTTCTCGATCGCTCTCTCTCTCTCTCTCTTTAGTTACAGCTTATAAACAATTGAAACCCGTAAAGTTTTTCAGACAAGAGACAGTGTTACCTAACTCATACATCTGTGCTTATTTTACATTAAATGTATATAGACATAAATTTCTTTCTTATTATATTATTTTGTTTTTCTGCATTTTATACCGGACCGTATTCACGACGTCAAGCGTGACGTCGCGAAGTTTATAGCGTCATTCTTAAAAATGTTAAATTTTGCGAAGTAAAAGCAATAATTCGCATTTAAATTACGAAAAAACTAACTCGAAGACATATTAATTTTTTTACATAGATTTATCGGAAATCATCTCTGTGTGAAATGACCAAAATGGGAACAATTTCGTCTGCACCATTTAAATATTACTGAGATTTTTTTTAGACGAAATCTTTCCTAAAAACGAGTCAAAAATGACGTTTTCCCTATTGAATTCAATAGAATAGCGTCGAAAATATTACGAAAGCGATGGCATGTTTGGGATTTAATAACGCAAAAACGATGCAGACGAATTTTTTAAAATTTTCAGAGAATGTACAACGAAAGTAGGAGATTCAAATATCAAATTTTCATAATATGTTTTCGAGCAATTTTTAAAGGTCACCAACCCCGCGACCTACGTTAACTGATTAACAGTGAATAAACGTATGTTTTTATCTCATTGAATTAAAATAAAAATGAATTTTACCTGCTTATAACAAGGACAAATAAATAAACACACACAGATCTGTTTCATATGATTCTCATATGATAATTCTCAAAATATGCATATGATTCTCATATGCAGGAACTTTCATATGTGTATCATATGTATATTGCTTCATATGATTTACATATGCGTATTCATATGATCCACATATGATTTGCCACATATGATACTCATATGATTGAATATACATATGATTCTCATATGATCCTCATATGATCTTCATATGAAAAGCAATGCATATGTGGATCATATGTGGCGAAATTGCCTATGTACAAGTATTTATACAAGTATGCCATGCTCCGAAATCAGTGTGTGGTTTGCGTTGTAAAGGCATACATGTCTTCCTCCGATGGAGATCTAGAGAGTATATGACAGAATCAAAATCTAATAAACCAAAATATGCATAAATTGATGATATTTGGATCTGGAAACATGCAGAAGAGTAAAAGAAATATTAGCCAAACTTTGACCAAAAAGTGAACTTCTCCGACAGATGCAGATAATCAAATTCGAATCAAACCTGGAGAGGTTTTCTTAATTCTATTTTTGAGGACATATTAACTGCAGCAGTGTACTGGTGAAATTCATATTGTTTTCTGAATGTTGGGTTAGCCATGAGCCAATCTTCGACCTGAAAACGTTTTTCAAATCAAATCTGGAAAAGTTTCATTTTTTATTATTTTCTACGGAAATAATAGTATTTATGGAGCAAACTGTTTTCTGGGTGGAGGATTTAATATTAGACGTACTTCTATCTTAAAATGAATTCTCCTCGAGGGAATGATTTTTCCGAAAAGTCAAATGTGAAATTGTGTCATTTGAATTCAAGTTTTGTGAAAATTGAGTTTTGAGTATTGAAATAATGTACATTATTCATGGATTTATAAGAGTAAAATCAAGTGGATCCTGTGCAGACATTGTGTTCTGGATTAACTTAGATCTCCGCGTTCTTTCTGTTATTTACATGTAAATTAAAGAGTATTTAATGTATTTGTTTTTGTTTCCCTCTTGAACATATTCTAAAGTTTACCTGTAACTCTCCATCCTGTTTGTTTTAACTGTCCATTCTTTTTGAAAAAAATACTGTCCATTCTTAAAAATAATGGACATTTTTCAAAAAAGAATGGACACTTACAGGTAACTTAATGTATTGTTTGAGGAGTTAGTTCAACATTAAGGTAGATCGCGGGTTTACTGTCTGTCTGAAAACATAGGCTGAAAATTTGTCAGCTAAATCCTTTCGTTTCAAAATTTTCTTCCTGAAATTTTTTTTTGAGATTCGTCTGCGTGGTTATGTTGTAATCGTACTTCAAATGCACTAATGTTGACGAAAACAGGTGACGCTATTTCAATGAAATATATAGTAAAATGCGCCTTTCACGCCGTTATATGCATTTCAAAAACATGCTCATAATATTAAAATGAAGCAGACGGATTTTATAATGAATGTGAAGTAAATTTAGAATCGATCTATTAAAAAAAATTAATATGTGTTCTAGCTCAATTTCTCGCAAAAAAACTTTCAAGTTTTACAATTTTCCATCAAACGTATTATATTTTCATCACGACGTTATATTACATTAGTGCGACGTCATTCTTTTCGTATGCCTGTCTGACCAGAAAAAATCTGAATTTCTCAACAATTCACTCAAAATAAAGCATGTAGTCCGTAAATTCAATTTTTATTGATTGTTAATAATGTTCATGAATGTAAAAGTTGCCATAGTTTACCCACATCGTGGCACTATTTCAATGAAACACAGGAGAGAAGTCATATGATTTTTTCCTCAATAAACTCAAGCAATGCGGAAAATTTCTACAAAAAAGAACGTCTTATCTTAGGAGAAATTTGGCCAATTTTTGATCAGTTTAGCATGTTTGTTTTCAGCTTATGACTTCTGACTAAATCAAGTATTACAGTGGCGGATCCAGAAATTACAGAATGAGAGGGAACAACTCTTGCCTTTACCCCCCCCCCCCCCCCCCCAACTATCAGCAGGTCTAAGGCGAACCAATATTGGATGACATGCAAGAATAGAAAGGCGGGGGTTATAGATGGCAATTTAGAACGTACATATATTTTATTTCATGATGTAACTAGTAACTACTTTTATTTCTTTTTTAGAATCGATTACTACATATAATTAAAAAACATCACCTCAAAACTATATTGATGAACGTCTCCCTTGTTGAGAATTATATCTAATTCATCACTGAACCCCCCCCCCCCCCCTCCCCGAAAAAAAGGAATTACATGTAAATACTAGATGCTGTCATGAGACAGTAATACCCGCACTAAGGTGTTTGCCTCTAAATGCACACTCCTTCATATTGGGCTTACCAAGGAAAAAGTCCAAATAATTCTATAATTTACACAGTACATGTATTCGTCAAATCGAGCATAAAATGCTCAGGTGACCATGTGACCCATGAACCTCTTATACGCATTTCATATACTTAATTCATTACCAGTCTGAAATATCAGAATTTAATTAATGTTGTAAATTAGGTTTTAATAAAAAGAGGGGGGGGGGTATAAATTTTTGGCCTATAATTGGAACTTTTTAAATTAAATTTATCTTCTCAACAACAAATAATATTATTTTAGTACAAAGCGTTTTTGATGAATTTATCAAAATGTGCAAACTTTTTTTAGTATTTGATTAGGCAAAAACCTCCTTGAAAAGCCATACCCAATCAATTTATATGTGTCCCCCCCCCCCCCAGATACACACACACACAATTTGCCTGTTTTTGGAAATAGGCCTAGATGGCAAAGTTATGTTAAAACATCGTTTGTTATGATAATTTAAAATTTGTTCTTGTACTGTACATGTATGTGAACACCTTTTTGAAAATTTCTACATCACATTGGGCTTGCGTCACCCTACCAGTACTATAGTCTGTCCCACGACCGGAACGTCACTACTTTTTGCAAGATATCTCAAAATATATAAATACCTTGGCTTTCAACCTAGGTTCGATCGTTAGATTGATTTTTTTCCAATCTTCCTGCATTTATACGAACCCTCGAGGTCAACCAGTGTATTGACACGGCGGCAAATTCAAAGTCTACGGGGATTTAACATGGTAAACTCGTCCATTAGCGTCGAGATTACGGGGCGGAGAACCAGTTTTTGAAGGGAGTAGTCGTTCTTTCCAAAGTAAAATTCCGAAAAATCTTAGAAAATCAAAGGACGTAATTTAAAGTGTTTTTATTAATAATGTGAGTATTTATTTGAATTAAAATATATTTTAACACTGTATAACGAGTTTTGTCATAAACGCCGAGAAAATAGTCCGCGGCCGAGTATAATGCAGTACAAGTTGTGGATACAGATGTTGAAATGGCCATGATGATGCAAGAATGTGTTTTTAAAAACGTAAGTTGTTTGTTTTATTTATTTTTTGCTGCTGTTGTTTTACTACCTAATGTACACACACGAAAGAAGTGTTTCCAAATTGTAAGAATATGCCAAAAGGCGTGGTATATGTATATCTGGCATTTTAACAGTACCCCATATACAGAAGTATGTGTTTAAAAAAACGTAAAAAGGTACATATGACACAATCAGCTGATTAAACAATTAGTAGAAAAGCATTAAAATAACACCAAGATTACATAAAGAAAATAACAGCTGGCAAAAACATTATTTTCAATATATGAAAGTCTCTACTTTCTCTTTCAACATTTCATGCTTTTGACAGTGAATCACAATCTACATGATGTAAAATGCATTTTCTTTTTACATTTATTTGTAGTGTCAACACCCTGGGGAATCAATATAGAGTTTTCTATATCATGTATATATAACACATATTTTTGGCATTATTATTATTTTTTTTTTTTTTGAATTTTTATTGAAAAATGTGTATTTTTTTTTTTTTTTTTTTACAAGTTCTAACATCTAAAATATACCTTTAGCCCAAAGTTTTGTCAATTTTACAGGACTGAGTTCTAAGGGTCATTTATGTACATATATTGATGTATAGACTACTATCTTGGTAGATGAATATACAGAGTGTTTCAGCAATCATGTACGTCCTGACTTTCCAGTTTAAATAAAAACAGAAGCAAAAGAGGAAAAAGGGAAAAAATAAAGAACAAGTCATGTCTATATAATTTCATCAGTATAAATGTTAAGATAAAACTGAATCATTTATTCTGAATACAGACATTTTTCAAAAAAAAAAAAAAATTGACATCAGAGGCAATTTTCCAATTAATGCTATGTGCCACATTCAGTGTTCCAAATTGCTGTGTTGTGTTTCTCAGGAAGCAGCTTCATTTTGTCTCCAAGTTCCCATACTGCTCAAATGTGGACTTAATTTGAAAAATCTGTTTCCTAGTACACTGTAGGGTGTCATCTGAGTATTTCTTTTTTCAAAACTCTATTCACTGGTATATGCAATTTTTTGTTTATAGTTTAGTGCAACAATATTCATATAGAGATCTTTTAACACCCATATGAAAGAATAGTTTTTCTATTGTAATAAAAAATATATGGTAATTGTATCCATAGCATAATATATATTTTCTGCCGGGAAACCTACTGTGAAAGAGAGTTATGTAAATATTTTTTTATTCAACAAAAATTTTAACTTCTAAATTCAGAACATTTTCAAATTTGATGAAATAGATGCCCTGTATTTACAGGTATGGCACATTCTCTTGATTCAGCTATGTAGCTTGATTTAGCGATGAGGGTAGCAGATCAGAAATCATGGCTATAAAGCAAAAATGATTTACATAATAAACCAGTCAGACTATTATAATTAAGGAATGAATTTAATAGCTACCCATTTTATACAGTATAAACTGGGTTTGGGCAGTTTACGCTTTATAAACCGCTAAGCAGTTTATAAAAAAGCGTAAACTGTCCCAACCCAATTTATACCATATAAATTGGGTAGCTATTAAATTCATTCCTTATAATTTAATTTTCATTCATTTGGTGTAAGGCCAAATAAAAAAATATGTGTGGTTCCGGTTACCCCACCTTCCCTATTTTATACCCCCGACCCTAAACTTTTTTTTGGCAATTTTCATATTTTTTCCGGAATTTTCCCCGATTTCCATCAATGGCTCCAGTTTAAGTTTTAGTTTCAGCAATGACGGCCTCCTTGCAAAACATAGTGCAAGTGTTCAATAGTGTTAAATCCAAAGCAAGCTAGCATGTAGGTGTTCCCTACCAATATTGACTAGTATATTATCACGCCACATCTAAATGCCATTTGCAAAGCAGTGATAGGTATTATTTAGAAAAAATTAAGAAAATCATTTTGTTATTTTAAAAAAAAAAAAAAAATTCCCTACCTACCTACCCTAATTTTTTTGGAAGTGTAACCGGAACCACACATATTTTTTTGTTTGGCTTAAGAAAAAAAGATGATTGCCCTTAAAAAATGACTTCTATTTTTACGAAATTTGAATGTAACATCAGGCAGATTGATATGTTTTTGACACAAGTCATTGTGATGTAGGCAACCCATTTTATATGATATAAAGTAAATTTTTTATCCAATCAAATACAGCGTTACAACCAAAATTAAATTATTGTCTAATATCTTCAAATTATACTGTCTTTTAAATATTGAACAATCAAAATGAAACTTTTAAGCTTAGCACACTTCATGTCCACATTTTACAATCTTTTTCTAATCTCTCATGTATTTTTTTTTTCTGTCCCTCAGCAAACTCAGTGCTTTCATTTTTCTCTTTCAATCATGAGATTTTGACTATAAAATTTACAAGTCATTTTTCTTTGTTCAAAGTTAAAAAAAAAAATTAATTTCAAGAAACATAATACTATGTAACTTACACAATACATGTACACACAAAAAAGTAATATATCCTGGTACAAAAACCTTATATATTTTTGTATATCATGATACATAACATTTTAAGCTGTGTCATTTTTTTTAGTTTTATCTTCCTATTGCAGTCCTAGCTATTTAAAAGACAAGTCATTGATCAAAGAAATGTAATAATAACCAAAGCAAAAATATTTGATGATGCCTTTATTAATTACTAAATAACATTTTTGAAGGTATAATTAATTGGAGTGCAAAGTTATGATGACCAGACAGTGTGACTTTAAGACATGCATGCAAGTAGAAGACTATCTACTCAATTTTTCAGAATAATGTGATTGAAATTCATTTGATGGTGGACTAAACATTCAGGTTTCAGGACATTCTTCTAGACTACAGCTAGTAAGTATTTATATAAATGAAAAAGGTTTTACTCTTCCCATGTATTCTTCAGGTTGGAACCTGAAATTGAAAAATTGACTATATACATGCATTTTTAATGTGTATCAATTCATGTTAACATGTAATGCAAGTTCAAGTATAATCATTTGAATTTTCATTATTCCTTTAAATTTCACTTTGCACAGACTTGAAAGTATTTTCATGCACCAGAATCTTTATGATGGATTAAAATGTGTTTCATCATCATCTTTTTTTTCAGGCTCAAAGTATTGGCTGAACGAAAGATTACCTGGTAGTCTGCCAATGGGTTGATCATTGGATGAGCCAGACCCCAACCATTTACTACAGAAGTTTAAGTGGAGACAAACATAAACACTCTTTCTCAATCTTCATTCATGACTTGTTTCTCACTATGGATTCTGAGTCATGACTTCTTTTTTTCAAAAGCATGGACACCAGCAGCATTGGGCACTCAATTTTCATAATCATTTATTCTTCTAAATTTGATCTGATATCTTTAAATAAAGGAAAGACAATTCATTAATCGTTTGCAATATTTCCTGTAATCTCACTAAATGTGTTTAAAGTTTGAAGCAATTCTATTTGATAATTTTAAAAAAAACATATACCTGTATCTTGCTGTTAAACAAGCAGTAATAAAATTTTGAAAACAGTTATCTGAGTTTGATTAATTACTTTGCCCATTTTAGACAGGTAGCTTACAAAAACTGATTGACATCTACTGTGGAATCATCATTGTTTGTGGAGGACCAGCATTCTTGGATTTTATCACATGGATCAGCTATACCCATAAATTTATATTTCCACAAATGCTTATTTTAACATTTTAATCAATCCATTAATTCCTTTGATTGTATTTTGGTTAACCTTATTTATGTCCTGTCCACAAAACAGCAAAACTATATGCCTGCCCACAAACACTGACCTCCACAAATTAAAATGATTCCATAGTATTATGCAATTTAGAAAAAATGTATATCAGGAAGCCATATGTACCAGGGAATGGAATAATGAATAAACATACTTTGAAAATTTACAAATACATGAGGAAAAACATTTTGCTTGACTGGGAATCAAACCCAGGACCTCTGCATTGCAAATACTTGTATACTAATGAGGTATTCTAACAACTAAGCTGCCCAGACTGCTCATGTATCTACAGTCCATATAGCAAAAATTACTTAGGATGTTATCTGCAGCTACTTATGGCTGAATTTATTTTATGTACTTGTTTGTTTGTGCTTGTCTATATTCAGTATGGTGTTTTTAAAATTTTAGGTGATTTTTTTTCTTGAATTGCCTGCATTTCTTGAGAGACTTCTTGAATTATAGGGTAAAAATGACCATTTTCAAAGTATGTTGTGTCTTCACCGGGTAGCTATTTTGGTATCCTGGCCCCAGGATCATGAAACATCTTAAGCTTAAGTCAAAATCTTTATGTTGTACTGAAATGTTGTAGAAGTCAAGCAGGCCAAAATAAAACTATTTTACAATATTGTTTTACAAAAGTGTTGTTATTTGCAAAATTAGAGATTAACTCAATAAATGATAAACATTTTACTGGCAATTGAAAATATGACTTAAGTCAAAGTCTGTTTCATGATCCTGCAACCTGCAATTAAATTCTTGTTTAAGAATCAAACTAGCAGCTGGCTCTGACATGTATAGAAAGTGTCAATACATATACATGTATAATCTTTTCTTTTTTTATGTAAAACTATTGAACTTTCTACCAAAAGAAAAAAAATAAGGTGATAAAAAAAGAAAAGGTAAAATTTAAAATAAAAAGTAGTATAATCTTTTACACTTGTGTTATGTAGTTTTTCTGTGTAGGATTGAGTATTTAATTTTTGGCATTCTGTTATATTAAATATAACCAAGGGCCTGGATTTACCTAATGCCGATATTACAGGAAGTTTTCGAAGGGCAAGGTCAAATTCCATTGGTGACGTAGTTTGATGCAGACAACAATAGTTGTTTTGCACCGAGATTCAAAATATAACATTGATTGTGGATTTATGTGTTTAAAGTGTTGAAAGTCTAACAAAAACAGGATATACTGTGCAGTTACGGACATCAATTGTTCACATAGAAGTGATACGATGCCTCTTTTGACCGTGTTTATAACAAACTATAGGAAATTGGATTTATGTGGAAGGCTAAGGAGTAAGGTAAAGCAGCAATTAATTTTGATAATCTTAATAATATGACTACGTTTATTAGAAGTTAGATCTCTACGTTTTGGCAATAAAAGCAGTCATGTCACTTGAGCTAAATTTGCAGTTGCCTCGATTGTTTTTAATATGATAATTACAATCTTAGGCTATATGAATTGAGTCATACCTCTTTTCTTTATGCAGTGTATAGGCTAGCTGTTTTTAAAAATCTCTGATCCCTTCTGTCTGGCCCTGGGTATGAAAGTTTTGTCGAAGACGTAATTTCTCCTATATATAGGCCTAAATATATACTAGGCAAGTTTCGGGCTTTATAGCTTTTTAGACGTTGATAAGCTCAGAGCATTCCCGAACTTGCGTGACGTCATTACCTCACTGACGGCAATGTACGGAAAATTACGAATAATGATGGATCCCCTTCCGAAGTGGCTGCCATTTTGACAATGTTAAATCCCCGTAGACTTTGAATTTGCCGCCGTGTCAATACACTGGTTGATCTCGAGGGTTCGTATAAATGCAGGAAGTTTGGAAAAAAATCAATCTACTGATCGAACCTAGGTTGAAAGCCAAGGTATTTATATATTTTGAGATATCTTACAAAAAGTAGTGACGTTCCGGTCGTGGGACAGACTATAGTACTAGTTTTACCATTATCATTTTTAGATTGCACATGCCATGTGACATGGTGCAATGTTACATGTATATCAGTGGAAATTAATTCATTTTGTGTTTTAATTGGATTATATTTCATGAAGTTGACAGGACCTATGACAGTCGGTAAGTACAAGTTTAAGTATAGATTGGGGTAAAATAAACCAAAATGCAAATGGTTAGGTTAAAGTTTAAAAAGGATCAAAGATCATCGGCAATCTCCTATGCAGAGTTGTCGTTCGTTTCTCTCTCAGACACTGAATGTATGAGCCGATCGTAGAGAGTGGATCATCGATGCCACAATAGACGAATTTCACATTCTGAAGAGTTATCTCCCGTTGTCGACATTACATTCAGTTACAGGCATAGATCCGGGAATTTTTTTCCGGGGGGGAGGGGGGTCCACACCTCGGTCCAAAAAAATTCCAGCCCAGAATTTCCTGAGGAGCAAAATAAAAAAAAAAAACAAACAAACAAACAAAATAAAAACAATGATGGTGGGGTCCATGTTTTTAAAGGGGGAGGGCATCCAAAGTCATTTTTTATTTGCTTCTGTAAATCAGTATATAGTCCTATTTAAATAACTCTGCAAATTCCAGGGGGAGAGGGGGGGGGGGGTTCCAATCTCCCTAGCCGCTCCCTGTCCCTGAAATGACAAATGATCATGCAATTCCTAAATAGTAGAAAATTTTTCCATTTGACTAGACATAATTTTGTTTCTTGTGTTATTATGTTATGTACATCTAATGGTTTAAGGTTATGAACCCTTGAGGTCATCCCCACTCTCTTGTTCATAATATGACTACATCAAATTAAATAGAAGTGCATCAATGATAAGATTACTTGACATTTCATTCATGAATTTGGGTCAACCTAGAATTAGGAATGAAAATCATTCAAAGAGATGGACCATTAAACTATTTGTATGTATTCACATTTTTTTATGTCAAACCAAAGTATTAGACTAGTTTGCATACATGAACAAACTGGGGTCTGGGAAGGGGAAGGGGCAAGGGGAAGGAGTTATCTCTTTACGTCTTAATTAATTGTTGAAAATTCCTAAAATGAATGTTAACCTTAAATCCGACTTGTACGTCTTCATTATTTTTAAGTGGTGGTGTCTCCGTATGAGTGAAAAATTCCCAAGAGGGACATTTAACAACAAACAAACATTAATGACTTAAAAAACACAATATACATGTACATGTTTATTAGTCAATGGATATACTTCTGATCATATCTCTAGTTCTCCCTTGAATCAGAAATGATGATATAAATATTTTAAGAATGATTAAGAGTTGAAAAGGTTGTGCATTTTAAAATTCACTAAGCTCTGTGGTTGAATTAGCTATACCAGTTTGGCTTATTTTGCTACTCAAAGCACCTTGATTAACTATTTTTAATCATACTGTTTTCTGAAATGTGAAGTTTTTTCAACATGGATACAAGTCATACCTTTTCAGCTTCTGAAAACAATTAATGCATGAAAAAAAAACTGCTTTTCAAATACTGTAACTCTTTCCAAGTACTTGTGATCATCAGTTTTTAGCTCACTTGAGTTTTTCTGGTTTTCTGATCACATTTTGTTTGTCATTCATCTGTCCGCCTGTAAACTTTTCACATTTTTGTCTTCTTCACTAGAACCGCTGGGCCAATTTCAACCAACCCAGCCACAAAGCATCTTTGGGTAAAGGGGATTCAAGTTTGTTCAAGTGAAGGGTCACACCCTCTTTCAAGGGGGGGATAATCAAGAATTAGTGAAAATTTGGTGGTATCATTTTAAAAAAGTCTTATCAAGAACCACTGACTGGGCCCAAAAAGTTGAAACTTTCTTTACATAGACAGTGTAGCTTCAAATTTGTTAAAATTATGACCCACTGGGGTAGGATGGGGTCACATATGGGGATCCAATGATTTACATAGAAAAATGCAGGGGATTTTTTCCATCATAAATCTTCTTCTCATGAATAGCAAGGGCATTATTGTCGTCCGTTTTCACAAAAGGGACCTAGGGGACATTAAATCTCATTTGTCTGTCAGTCTGTCCGTTTGTCAGTCTGTCCGTCTGTCACAATAAATTTAACCTTGGTCATAACTTCTGAATAATAAGAGATAGGGATTTCATATTTCACATGTACATTACCTACAAGAACTTTCTAAACATACCATGATTTTTGAACCCATGACCTTGACCTTGAAGTTTGACCTACTTTTCAAAAAATTTAACATTATTTCAAATGATCATTTTGAAAGAGAAAAGATAGGGCGTTCATATTATACATGTATATTACCTGTGACAAGACCTTTCTAAATATATCATGACTTTTGACTCTGTGACATTGACCTTGAAGTTTAACCTACTTTTCAAAAATGTTATATTTCCTTATAACTTTTGATTGAGAAGAGATAGGACTTTTATATTTGACATGTACATTACCTGTAACAATATGTTT